>NW_009260594.1:1552432-1561591 GCF_000687185.1 Egretta garzetta | reverse complement strand
CCCGTCGCTGCCGGGCTCTGCGTTTTGCTTACCCGCTCGTGTTGGCGGGCAATTTATTTCTTAAATTAACATAATTTAACTCTTTTTCTCGCACCCTACCCCCCCATTCGTGAGTCCTTCAGTGGCACTGCTCGGGTACAGAGCCTGAACGTTGAAGTATTAATACCTCCAGAGAGCTTCCCTGTTGTCACACAGGGGTTTGCTTAAAATACTCCAAATGAAAATGACTCTGCAGCTTTTTCCTTTTTTTTTTTTTTTTTGTGATAAATTTCAAGATGGTTATAGATGGAGAGCCACAGGTGGGGGTTTTGTCCTTTTTTTCTCCACAGAAGTTTGGAAACGTTTTGGACGACGACAGGCATGTTCCCACAGGAATTCATTATTGGTTTCCCTAAATGTGTAAAAATCAGCAAAGTCTCAATCCAGTGTTATTTGGGTAAGACTTTGTATATTGCAGTATGTAATATGTACTATGTTAAAATATGTGTATGTGTCTATATATAAATTGTCACAATAGTGTTGAATCTGTAAGTAGTCACTTTAACAGATTCATAAAGCTTAATTATTCATAAAGCTTTGTTTAGCTTAACGAAGCCATTGTCCTCCACGTCCAAAGTTTTTCATAAATAAATTGGAAAAAGATGGAAAATCTCCCCCACCTGCACTTGTTTTGTTCTTACAAATTCTTACAATACACCTTGTATTGAACTTGTAATTAACTGTCCTGTTGCACAGTGATGGCTATTCTAATTTAATGGACAGGACTATAATACTTAGTCTTTTAATGATTTATTTTGAATATTTATTTTTATGATTTCATAGGACAGAACTCTCTCAGTCTTGGTTTTTTAAATAATGTGAAGGAAAATGTGAGTTCTGAAATGGAAAGGACTGTTACGAGGTCAGAGCATGGAGACAGGAGCTCGACCATTAATTAGCAGAGGCTATGCAAAAGACATGAAACTTTGTCATTGTTTGTCCAACCTGGAACATGAGGATGGTGATTGTATTATAGTCCTACCCCATAAGTTAGAGGACGAATGGATTAGTTAATGCTTTTAAAGTGCTTTGTAGATGAAAAGTGATGCAGTAAATATCATTATCAATAAAGAATCAAAATTTGTATTAATATTTTAAATGTATGTGTATTTTAGTGCGGACCTTAAGGATTGAAAGAAGTGTATCTAAAGACCCAGTAGGTTTTGAACACTGCATTGAAAAAGGTAAGATTGTGAATTGAAGCAGCGGGGATTTTGTGGGAATAACATTGATCTTTGTATTTGGTGATTCATTTACTATTTCTAGGTTTTAGAATAACAAAGCCTGTGTTAGGCAAACTAGGAAGGATTCTGACTGACTTTTATTGTTACTACTGAGATAAATAATCAAAACCAAAGTTGCTAATGAAGCTTGAATGTGTGTTTTTTTTCTAGCAAAACAAGAGAGGATAACAGTAAGATGTGTGCCCTGGCAGGTGTCTGAGAACATTGCCAGCCTTGGTCACTGCCAGTTGTGACCTAGACTACTTTTCTTAATTTTAGTTAGTCTGGGTTAGTGTTTTAATTGTGTGTTGCTTTCCTATAAAAAATGCTTATGATACTATACCACGGAGTAGGTTCTCACAGTAACTTAATTGCATTTTCACCTTGGGTGCCTGAATTATTGGGTGCTCTTCTGGAGGGAACTATTACTTTATGCATACATAATATCAAGTTCTTTGGCTTCCCCATTGGTTTCTTTAAACATTGAGTGAAAACATGGACGTTTTTGAAAAATAGCCAGGTTTCCAGTCATGTAGCATGGTGCTATATAGCACCATTTTCCAAACTTGAAAAATGCATTTTTAGATAAAGATGTTACACAAATACATTGGGAAGCTATACTCTTTATTCTAAAGATAAATCTTAATTTTATGCCTTTGACTAAGTATACGTAGTCTGTAAAATTACGCTTATAAAATTGAGTTAGATTTTCAGTTAGGTTCTGTTTAGCCATACAGATACAAACCCATCCTTTTTATCACAGTTGACAGACTGTAATCTTTTCAGTGAGTTACTTTAGCCCTATGTCTGTTTGTTGAGTAGTCAAGTGTGGCTTGATGATTATTTTATTAAATGTAATGTAATAGACACATTTAAATGGGAGTTTATGAACACTGATGGTCTGCGTAGCAGTTTGGAGATGTAAAATGCTGTGTAAGGGCTAAAAGCACTACTTGTGCACTTGATTTTATGTTCCAAAAATTAAAACCAGACTTACATAGTATAATAGATTGCCACTTCCTACATTGTTTATTTGGTTTGGGTGGTTTTTTTAATGCCTCTTGGGTGACATTTTATAAAACAGCGTAATGAGTGGGATATATATATACACTGGGATATTGCAAAAAGTACTTGTTCTCTTAAATCACCTTGTAAAAAAAAAAAAAAAAAAAAAAAATTTCTATATGCAGTGTAAGTTCCTGGTCTCTTGAACTCTGAAGTCCAGTGAAAAATTTTCACAGCATTGGACATTATGATTCATTACTTGCTTTAAAATGTATTTTCTAGATTTGCAACACACAGAAGGACAGCTTCAAATGGAAGAATTTCCAGTGAGTATTTGCAGTGTACATCAGTAGTGGTTCATGACATGGGATGTCTAGACTAACTGGGGAGAAACCATGAAAAAACAAAACGTGTCTTTATTTACAGTTATTGTTAAATTGATGTTAGATACAGGAATTTGTAGATCATGGTAGGAAATTGCACTTCTCAACTGCTCCTTTGTAGATTATGGTATGAAATTGCAACTGCCTACTGCTCCCAACAATGTGAAAGAGCTCTTTCCAGAAGTGTGGCAATCTTTCCTCCTTCAGTCGCTGCCTTTAAGGCTGCTGTATTCGGGAGCGATGGGACTTTTTTTGAGTTGCTGTCATCTAAAAAAGTTCTAAAGCTGGCTAGATGTATTCAAAGAGCTTGATTTATGTGTAATTTGAAAACAGCCACAGAAATATCTAGATCCTTCTGTCTAACAAACTTCTGCAAATGTTGTTTGATAGTTATGTTACTACAGAGAATGCAATAACATTTTTTTTTCCTTCTACAGCTTCCTGATTTCCAAGCCACTTACTTGCGTTTTATCATCAAATCTGCCTTTGATCATTTTGTATCAGTGCACCGGGTGATGGCAGAAGGCACAGCAGAAAACACTTAAGTCCAGCTTAAATTTGTACCTCAATTTTTTTATAAAGAAGTTATATTTTGATATGTGTAGCACAGAGAATATTTATTATTAAACCCTTGTATTACAGTGGTTTTTGAAGGCGTGGATGTAGTATGTATTCCCCACTGTGTAATGTATGTAATGCAGTACTCCTATTAATTGTAGTAACAGCTTTCTAGTTTTATAACCTAGACTGTTACCCTAGAACACTTGAACTGAGTCCATTTAAATTGGTATGTTTATATCAGGCTTTCTTAATATATGAATTAAAACTTGATTTCCTGTAAAATGTTTCCCTTGCACTCTGAGTTAAATAGAAAAAAAAAAAAAAAGCGTGAAATACTTCAATGGAAGGTATTACTTCCTACTGTCAAACAAGTCCTTCAGAAGTTCTTAAATTGGTAACTTTCTCATCAACTCAAGCTGTTCATGATTAGTGGGATGAATATAAACGTCTACGAATGCTTAGAAATAACCCGGGGGGGAAAGGGGCAGGGTGGGGAGGGAAATAATCTGAAGCCATATGAAGTGCTGTGTTAGATTTTTAATAATTTCAGATCAATCCCTTGTTTCTATAAATATTTTCTACAATCAGGTCACAGCCGTCCGTGCTTTATGCTATGACTGTCATCACAAGTATTAATAGAAACAAATGTTGACAGAGGTTGTCTTATTGAGAAGCCTTCTGAAGTCAGGGAAAGTAAACATTTAGGAAAATTGTACATATACAAGAAAAAGAGAATCTTAATAATGTGAAATCGGTTGTTTTGCATGCCAGTCGACTTTTGCAAATGTTACCACCCCTGAAGTTTATCCTGCACGATATTTATCGCAAATGTAAATGTTGGTATCCAGTCCTGACAGCTCAGTGGACCCGGCTACTATTTGTTACTGCACGCGGTATAAGCATAGTGAGGTCCTACGGTGCAGTAGTTGGGGTTGTAGTGATGAGACTTGAAAAACTCTATACAAACACATAATGAACCACATTATGGATGCTCTTTAGATACACATACATTATTCTTTTTCTTGTTGTCTCTATTGCTATTTTTAAATTATTTTTTTTTCTTCTTAGGTCTGTGAAAACTTATTCATTGAGCCTTTTTATCCAGATAGTCTTTACTCTGAAGTCCTCTGCTTTTTCTATTTCAGTTTTTTCAGGATGGTGCGTATTTCCTGGGGGTGATAATTCCAAGGCCCCACTCCTCCCTGCAAAGCCAATAAAATTATATGGTGATGCTCAAGTAGGCAAAGCAGAAGTCCTTTAGAGCACAGGAGCTGCACCAGAACTGTGGGCAGGTGTGCTTGGGCTTCCTTTGCCTGACAGCCATTGCGTGGGAGCTGGTGTGTGCACAGGTTACACCCTGCTGCGTAACTGGGACAGGGCCAGCGTCTGGATCCTGGAGCTGGAAAGCGTTCCTGGATCCCCCAGCTTAGGTGTACCTAGGCTTCCTAATGAACCAGAAGATAAATATTTGAGCAAGACTGAGGTGTACATCAAATACGTACGTTAAAAAGGCCCAGACTGCTTTTACTGCAAGTCCTTTGCTCTTCACAGTTACTGCAAATTGTAAAACTTTTAGCTCTCAAACAGAATGAAATACTGACTGTTAAATGTAAAGCATTCCCAATTATTTTGAAATTTAAAAATCTCAATATATTGTGCTCATTATTACTGTTGATATTTTTTACCTTGTAGATGACCTTTCCTCCTTGAAGCAGATACAGTCGTTCTGGCAATGCAGCGTATTTTGAACTGCTCAGGTTTTCCATAGTGTCTAAAACCACTGGACATAAAGGATTATTTTTCCAAAGAAATTGTGCTGCAATTTTTCGATCTTCAAGGCTTCTGTGATTTTTAATAACAATATTGTTCTTAAAAGCCCATCCATCTAAAACAAATTAAAAAGGGATTTAGCAAGGAGCATTTTTAATAGGTGTGAAGGGTGGCGATGTACTGTGTGTCACGTCCCGAGACTGTGTTAAAAGAATACTGCAATTTACTCCTAGCACCAAAACTTGCCATGAAATGAAAGCTCCCCCTCAGAGTATGAGAACACTAGAGCTTTTCAAATAAATGGTCCCAAGAGCTATTCTTTTTTCCTTTAATTTCAGCAAATTGTATTTTCCCCTTGCTGTGGATTTGTAAATATTTGATGTATTTTAGCTGAAATTTTCCCACATAAATCAACCCTAGAAAGATATCAGGGGGACACACATATATCCTATTTGGGTAAAGTTTGTCAAAATTGTTGGTACGGAGGGGATTTTACAATGGTAAGTAGTGCCATCAGCTGATACCTGCTCATTTAGTACAGGGGCAACAATTGTACTGTTCATCCTGCTTGACTTATTAAGCCTATAAACCAAAATTTCCAATTTGTGAGAAGTGAAACATTTGAGCCAAGGCACACCTTCCTTTTTCAGAAACATGCATTTGCACACAACTCTTCCTGGTAAAGTAGAAACTAGTAAAAGTTTTTGATGACTGACTGAGTTACTGTGTTTCTACACTACTGAAAGTGATGTATTGTTAGAAAATTCGGAAACTGTAAACGTTACGTTTTAGAAAACCACCTTAACCCTGGGATAAAATCAGTGCCAATGTGTTACTTAGAGTCCAGTGTAGATAAGAGTGTGCATAGTGTGTTTGCTAAATTTTTCAAGTTGGAGTCTGCATCCTGTTCTTGAGATGTTAGCTTTTTTTTTTTAAAAACGTGTAACACACTGGCATCATACACTTAACCTTTGTTCTTGGAATTTTTTTTTGTTTTCTCCCTTCCAAAAGGAGCTCTACTAACACTGCGAGGAAGATTTGTAAAGATATAATGATGTGCTTCACCTTCATAGAGAGGAGTGTCCTCAGCAGGAGTGCCTTGGTATGAAGTCAAATGTGTGAGTAAAACCTTTTAGAGAATTAAGGACACAAACTGGTGCCTAGATTTGGTATTGCCACTTTTGATTTGAGGAAGATTGCTTTCCTGTTTGTAGTTCCCTCCTTTGCTAACATGCTTTTCTTCCTAAAGGAACATGATAACATGTCTGAAGTTTTGGTAGGCATTGCTGTGATGTTTGTACCGTACCTACTGCGTGAGCTTCTTCAATGTAGATGATAAGGAAATCTGCTATTGAGCTGAAATCTTTGATGAGCTTGTTGAACTCATCAAATTTTAACATAAATGAAGGTCAGGTGCAACTTCCAAAATTCAGGATTAAAGGTCGGTTATCTGGAAAAAAAAACAGGACAGTTTGTAGTTAAATCAGTGGAGGGAGGAAGGACAGAATTAAATACATACACTGAATTGAGCCTCTGACGCTGAATTTCCCGGGCAATAGTAGCTAAGTCACTTCTCCCATAACTTTCTTCTGAGGACATTAAAATCAGCAGCAGAACATCTGCATCTGTGCAAAATGGGCATAAAGATGCTTTCTTTTCCCTAGCCTGGCTCTGACCTGTGCCGGATATGGCAATGAGCTTAACCGAAGGGGATCCTTTCCTTGGTAAAGCCCAGGAAAGGCAGAAGGCACCATGCAGTCACACGGCTCCTCTCGCGCCCTCATCACAAGAGCCACTTCTCATGTTACCAACATTTTGGGATAGGGAACTGATCTAAAATGGACATACAGCCTGTAGAGCACATCACACCTCCCCGAGATCTTTTGTACAAAGGAACTTCAAAACCACTAAATATGATCATCTATGAGGTTTTTGAAAGGACAGTGGTTCAGAGATGTCTTAATGCTGTTTAATGAACATACTGGATATGTCTTTTTTTTTTTTTTTTTTTTTTCCAGAGGTGTCAATTCTAGCTGAGCTGAGTTGAAGCAGCACTTTTCAGTCACGCATGACGGGCTTTCATGCTTTCAATGTATTTCCGCAATTTCCTGTCCAAACAGATCTCTGGTAATGTATTATCATTTATTAAACTGATGTTACACAAGCCACCGGCAAAAGTGTCCATGCAGTTGCTTAAAAATTAACACAGTATGTGCCCACAGGTGTTAGCATCTGTTTAATGGATCATAAGGCTTCGATTTAAGAGAACTTGCAGGATTTTTAAGCACCTCTTTTAGTCTATGGTCATGGTAAATGATCTGAAATTTCTTCAAGATTTTCCTTCTGGCTGGGCTTTACTTCAAAAACTGCTGCTAGCATGGATTCACATCCTAAAGCATCTAATAAAGGGGGTACCTTCCTGTAGCACTTGGTATCTCTTTTCCAATTTTGTATCCTATTTTCAACATATATATATATAAAATTAGAAAAGCAGAGTTAGAGAAGGATGTAATCCCTCCCATGGGGATCGAGACTAATGATTAATTCCACATTCTACAGAGACCTCAGTTGGGAGGCAGTGGACAAAGTACAAAGCAACTTCTTTTTCTTCCATTTTATTTCTAGCTGCTTTGAAGCTGGAAAAAACCACTGTGCACTTTCTGGGCTTTAGGCTGGCTGAGGGAGCTGGTGTGGGACTTTACATACAGGGAATGACAGCCAGCACTCGTGAATCACTGCACATGGTTCCGATTCTGGGTCTTCTCTCCCTAAAACAAATAATTATCTTGGCTTTCAGTGAAGGGGTATTTCCAGGCAGAGCCAGCTTTTGCAAGACGTTCATAAGCTTACAGGCTTGAAGGGATATTGCAGCCAGGATTATAAACACAGGTTATTTTTGACATTTGAGAGGCAGACAGCTGGCATGAATGTGCTGCATCTTTTTTGTCTAATGAGTGCTGTTAGTCTGGTCTGCTCTGTCACGCGTTCTCGTGCTGGCTGCCTGTCCCTGTTCCCTCAGCAGCTTCTTCTCCTCACTTGCCATCTTAGCAAACCAACCCCAACTACGCGGCCGATGTACTGACCTTGCATGAAATCAAAGAGGTGACGAATGTCCCCGTTGAAAGTCACCACCGGTGTGTTGGGAGCGGGATATCCCTCATAGGCTTCATCCTCCAGCCTCCTCCACTTCACCTTCAGCACAAAGAGCAAATACTTGAAGCTGAAAAAAGTCGGACCCCAGTTTTCGTAGCTGAACTTTGGATTCTCATTCATTCTGCTCTTTTCACCCTGTTTTAGGATGTGTCTTTTCATGGCATTAGGGAACAGTAACATCAGTGTTTTGCCAACAACAACACATGTAGTAACGTGCAGAAGAATCAGGATTTTTTGCAGGAATACCCTCACTCTGAACATCGTGGTGGAGGAGGTCTGACTGCTTCTGATGGGAACGCAGTGCGAGGGCAGGGGCAAAGGTAGAGGGTGAGGGGGAGGAAAAACATTCACGTGGTTGGCCAAATTTCTGCCTTGCTTTGCCTTGTCACCACCTCCCAGTGGACTTCAGCGTCTGGGTGAGTGAGGAGCCCGTCACGCTGCACTGTCTCCATCTACACCAAAGGCATTAATTACAGCGCCGGATGGGTTTTCAGTGCTAACTGCATGGTTATAAGGCTTATTCACAAACACGTCCTGCATTTTGCTAATAAGAGGAGCTGCATCGGGATGTTTTCCCAGAACCACGGACTAAAAGTAAGAACTATGTTAGCAGTACCTGAGGGTCTGATCCTGCCAGCAGTTACGCGTTTAGACCCTGCACCTGCGGGGCACAGAGTGCGAAAGCGTCCATATGGGACCATCGATGCTGACGCTCACGGGGGGCCTGGGGCTGATGCAGCCATTTGCGTTCTGCACGTGCTGCACAAATGGTGTCCTACAGCTCTGCCTCCTCCGGTGCCCCGCTGCACACCAGTGTTTGTCACTTTGGGGCTGGAAGGATACCCCCAAAATACATATTCCCCAACGGGTATAATATAGGAAACCATAAATTATCAAAATATGTAACATACATTTATAAGGGAGTATATAAACATGTAGCTATACGTATGATCCATATGTGTGTGTATATGTACATAACATACACAAACCTAGCAGGCGGTGCCCGGTGCCCGGCTCCCGCCCAG
>NW_009260594.1:1545443-1552092 GCF_000687185.1 Egretta garzetta | reverse complement strand
GGGGGACCCGCTCCTCAGCCAGGCGGGTGAATGGCGGCTGCGGATGACCTCAAATTCCAAGGTACGCGCGAGGTGTGGGGCCCGGCTGGCGCAGGGGTCAAACTCTGGGGGGCTCGGGAGCGTTTCTGAGCTTTGTTTGGGGTTCCTCAGGATGAAAGCAGCCCTCGAGCGCAGGCAGTGCTGCCGGGGGCATCTCCGGCTCTCTGAGACGGGATTGTGCGGTCGGTGAGCTAAGAAGCTTTACCTGTGTTGACTGAAATCCTTCGTGACGGGAGGCGAAAGCTGAAAACGGGCAGAGCGCTCTGTAATTTGGAAGGAGCTGTAGTTTCAGACTTGCTTAAGCGTATGTATTGATAAACCAATTCAGGTCTGAAAAAAACCTAATTTCTGGAGAGGATTAAAATTACCCATTTCTACGGTCTCTTCAGAGAGGCAGCTTCCCCTGCCCTTGCAGAGACCTGCTGATTCCCGGCTTGGGGCTGACGGCGGGAAGGAAAGGCAGGCTGCAGCGGCACTGGTTTATCCCACAAGGCAGGTTAGCAGGGAAGAAGGCCCCCCGCTCTGTTAACTAAGTAAATGTTCAGCTGGATCCGTGTCAGTTTGGGCCTTAACAAACAGATCATATCTGACATGCCTAAACTGGTGATGTATCCTTTCCTGGGCTGCATAGGGGTCTTAACGTATTTTTTTTGAGCCACAAACCCAAAAACTTGGTAGCTTGATCACTGCCTCTCTTGTAATGTACTTATTTGCAGAATTTGACGATGCAGCTAATTTGCTTGCAGCAAATCCTGATGCTACCACAATAAGCATTGACGAGCCAGTTGAAATCCCCAAAAATCAGCACGGCCGTCTGCAAGAGACAGGGAGAGAAGAGGATGATGAATTACTGGGGACTGATGACTCCGATAAAACAGAGGTAGTGCTCTTACACCTGCAGTGCCTCCATCGGCACGTGTACAAACGGTGCTGACAACACTGAGGTATTTCCAGAGGATACCAGGAATTCATGCTGGATGACTTAAAGCTCCGCTGCTTCTCTGTCGCAGGTTACTTTCTCAACAACAGAGTTGGCAGAAGCAGAACAGCTCTTCAGCTGTTGTGGTTGGCAGCCTAGGAAATCCAACCAAAATGGGGGTGATCTAAGCTAAGCAAATAGGCCAGAAGATGAGTGCAGCAGCAGCAGCTGAAAACCCAACACCATGTTTGTTTCTGTCGGTTCTGCTGTGGGGTTGGTGGCTCTGGCAGGAGAGCAGGAACCTTTGAAAGAGCCAGGGCTTGTCTGAAGGCTCACCTGATGCAGCCATCAGCAATGGTCAGGGAACTTGTGATGCCGATGAAGGTATGTGTTATAAATGATGTCGTAGAAGGCAGTACCTGGCTGCTTCTTAGAACACTGGGCCACTGTTCTGCTTGCAGGGGGATAAAGACTGGCTGCTGCTAATAAATATTGGAGGGGGAGAGGGAAACAATTAAATGATTCACAGTAAGCACCACCCTGTAAAGTTTGTTTTCTGTCTGCATACAGAAATCGTTTAACTGTTGTGTAAATTAACTAGTAATGCACAAATTGCATGTTTGTGATGTTTTTCATGTTGCCTTTCCCACCCTACAGCTGCTTGCAGGACAGAAGAAAAGTGCCCCTTTCTGGACATTTGAGTACTACCAGACGTTCTTTGATGTGGACACTTACCAGGTTAATACTCCACTCCAGAGGAGAACTATTGTCTGAACTATGCCTTCCCCAGACACTGAGGTTTTTCCATTTTGCATCTTCAGTCAGACAAATCTGTATGTTTTCATAGGTCCTGGACAGAATCAAAGGTTCAGTTTTCCCAGTACCAGGGAAGAACTTTGTAAGGCTGTATATCCGCAGCAATCCCGACCTTTACGGTGGGTACAAGGTTTGAGAAGTTCTCTTTTTGTGCTAAATGTTTCAAATGTGTATTCCCTTTTCCTTGCTAACCTTAAGAAACCCAAGAGGGCAGAGGACTTGTTATTGAACTTGTTTGCTTCCTTTTAAGGTCCCTTTTGGATATGTGCCACGCTCGTCTTTACCATTGCTGTTAGTGGCAATCTCTCAAATTTCTTTATCCACCTGGGCAAACCAACATATCACTACGTGCCAGAGTTCAGAAAAGGTTTGTAAATAGTCAATACAGTCCTGAGTTTGTGGGTTTGGTTTTTTTAATTTTTTTTTTTCAATGTGCTAATGAAGTGATGTAAAAACAGGTCGCAGCTTTGGTTTAGCAGAGTCTCTTGATTTATTGCTTTCTTTAAATTTTGAGAGATGTGAAGGAAGCCCTTAAAGTGGGCTGTAACTGGCAGAATCCTACTCTTCCAGAGCATAAAGTAGTTACAGGGTTTTAGTAGACCAGGCGGGACTCATTAGAGCAGTTAATTTTTCTAGCCTTAGTGAATGCCCCCTTGTACAGAGAGTGGAAGCCCAGCAGTGGCCGCTGCGGTGCTTTTGTAGGTGCATGGCCTCCTAGGAGCCTGCAGGCCTCAGAGAGAGAATGACTGAATTAGAGTATTACTCTGTCACCTACCGAGGGCTGGAAGTTGTCACCTTCTGGCAAACTCAAAAATAAGTAAAGATGCTCAACTGATGCATGCCCCAGAGAACTCGGAGTGAGGAGCCAATGGTCTATACCTGTCCCTGTAGTCTGAAGGAGGCTGCTGTCCCTGCAGAGGAACATGGCTTCTGTTTGTTTCCAAAATCCACAGTGTACTTGGAAAAATGCTGCCATTTGGGAATCTGATCACTTGAATAGTTTCAGATTTGACCCTCAAGTCTGTGTTCTCTTTCAAATTTTTTTAGCATGTCTGCATTCTAATCTCATTTTCCAGTAGCTGTTAGTAGCTGAATTTCTATTCTTAACTAAGTTTTTCTTTCCTCCATGGCTCTTCCATTCAAACTGAAACTGACAGAATTTTGTACACAGGTGTAATAAAGAAATTGAAAATATCAAGAGAATACTTTCTGGAGTCTTTACTTTTAAACTAACTTGAAGTTCTGGAAAAGTTGTGGGTGTAAACTGCAAATGCACTGTAAATGCAAAGTTCTCAGTTGACTAATAATTCAAACTTCGTATTTTGAAAGTAACTTCAAAGGTAGCTTTCTAGTTTTCAGGCTAAATGCTTCTATGCTTTTGGTTCTGGCTGGTATTCTACATAGAATGTGAAATCTTTGTCATATTTCCAGTGTCCATAGCAGCAACAACGATTTATGCATACGCTTGGCTTGTTCCCCTTGCTCTCTGGGGATTCCTGATGTGGAGGAACAGTAAAGTTATGAACATTGTCTCCTACTCGTTCCTGGAGATAGTGTGTGTATATGGCTACTCCCTCTTCATTTACATTCCCACAGCGGTACGTATGGCCTAAAGAGTGTACCTCTGTTTACATGCTCTGCAAAAGGTTTAGAAAATTTGCTATTTCTTATAGTATTGTTCATATTGGTCAACATCTTGGGTTCTGGGCAAATCACTTGCTCCTTTTTCTTGGCTAGAATAAAACCTTTTGTTGAAGCTTGTCTAGTGTAAAGATGCTCTGTGGGTCCTAGAAAAGCCCAGGACAGGTCACTTCCCCAGAGGCAGCAAATCCCAGCAAGGGTGCTGCTGGGAAGCCTGGCAGGCAGCCTGAGGCAATTTCAGGAATTGGGATGTGTGTCCCAGGGTGTACAGGATGGTAACTGAGGACAACTTCCCCTGGCAGGGACCAGGCTGGGCCACTCTGGCAAGGGGCAGGCCTTGGAGTGAGTGCCAGAACTCACGTGACACACTCTTGTCATGTCTAGGAGTAAAACTCATTGCTGCCGTTACTCTTCCTCAAATAACAGAGACATATCAGATAAGGCGTGAGTTCATTTGTGCACAAATTTGCTGGAAGTGATGAAATGTCACAGAACAATGCGTTAAATAAATGAATTCTTGTTTCACATGGTCTCTTCAACAGTCATTTTCCTCCCTTTTACAGATTTTATGGATTATTCCACAAAAAGTGGTGCGCTGGGTCCTGGTGATGTTCTCCCTGTGCCTTTCGGGGTCTGTTTTGGTGATGACCTTTTGGCCTGCTGTCCGAGATGACAACCGGAGGATCGCACTGGCGACCGTGGGGACCATTGTTCTGCTTCATGCCCTGCTGGCTGTTGGCTGCTTGGTATGACAACTGCCTTTCCTTTACTCTTTCCTGTTGTCGTCTGGGACTGGTGACATGTTATGGTGCAGGGAAGGAGGGGTTGGCTGTTTGCTGAAAAATCTGTTTTAATAAAGAGAGAAACAGAACTTCTGAAAAACCTCCAAAGTAAAAGTTCCGGCTATTTCAAATGTAACAGAAATTGATGCCAATCTGACTTAGACAGTGCCAGTAACAAACTCAGTAATGAATGTCCTTAGCACAAAGTCACTCACAGAATAGTCTTAAATTTATCTGGAATTCATCATAGTATCAGCAAACCGTTAATCTTTATTCTATCCAGTCGTATCTTACTCCAAGTACTATGCTTAGTTAGTGCTTTAAAGGATTAAACATTCAATATGTAGTGTGTGCTTATGAGTTTCACGCATGAAAACACAAAACTGCTAGAACGTAGTAAAATACCAGCATTATGAGAACAGAAGACACTAATGCTACTGAAATACATAGCGATGAGAACTTAAGATTATTTGTTGTCTCTCTGTTGCAGTAGGTAGAATGATGTCATCCAGGCTTCAGTTCTGTTCCCTTCCCACAGGTTCCAGAATAGGTAGATTTGGTTCCCCACAGCTCAGTGTTGCAGGGAGGTGAAGGCAAAACACAACTCTTGCACCAGCAGGAGACTTGCAGCTGACTTCAGTGGGGCTCCTGTCCCCGGAGACTGCCTGGAGCTTCATCAGTTAAACCAGCAGTCAAACAAATCTCTGCAATCCAATCCTTTCCAGTACAGGGCTTTTTCAAAGGCCTTAGCCGCTAACTGTTTTATTTAAAAGTACAGTTTAGAGCACCATTTTAGTTGACTGTTTCTAATCTGATAAAAACAGAAAAGATGCGAATTTGCCATTTCAGTGCTGTGTTCCTACCTTGTGAACAGTGGGTGTGGAAAGAAAGAGCTGGGATGAGGTAGAACTGTTTGTTTCTCTCTAAACAGTCTTTTTCTCCTCTGTAATAACATAGGCATATTTTTTTGATGCCCCTGAACTGGATTTTCCTGCACCAATTATCCCTGCTCACAATGGAACAACAGTAATAACAAAGAGTCATTAATTAAGGTAAGAATCCAATCTAAACTTTCTTCTCTAATCATCAGACATCTTGAAACTTTTCCCCATTACTATGGTTGAATTGAAAAGGGCTTAACAGACCAATTTTGCCAAATGGCACCTATATATAAATACCATTTATTAACTTTTCTTCTGGTTGTAAGTTTTAAGTATAGCCCTAAAAACATAACATGTCTTTGTCCCTCAGAGTCTTATCTTTCTTTTCTTTGAGGTTTACTCTTGGTGAGGAAACACACATTTAAATAATCTACACCGTCCCATAGGTCTTTTCAGAGATTTATTTCCCCCCCCCCCAATCCCTTACGGAAGTCCAAAAGTGTTTGTTAGAATTTGTACTCCACAAGTAAAACTTAAGCAATAAACCACTATACTCCAATTTCGATTTCCATTTAACATTAAATTGGATTTTTTTTCCCCTTGATGTTTGTGACAATGTGTTTCAGAGCAGCAGTTCTGTGTACAGGGACATCCGTGTACTCTCAGAGCAGGGCTGACTCACAGCCTGAGCCATCCCCATGGGCTACATTCCTCCTGTGGGATGGTTTGCTTCCTGGTAGCTGGGAGTGCTGCCAGCAGCAGATGACATTTGAATTCTATTGGAGAGACGAGACATGGAGCAGATCCAGGAGAAGGCTAATAGGAACGCAGAGGCCAGGCCCCTGCAAGTATACCAGCCGCAAGCGTGTATGTGGAGTATTTACTGACTAGAAGCTGTATTAGATTGGAGAAAAAAGGCCAAACATGCCTAGCAAAAATGATCATAAAAAGTTACCAGCTGTGACACAATCTAATCATGCAGATCAGTTTTAGCAGCTTTCCTCCTGCAAAATCAGTTTCTCATCCCAGGTGCCTATTAAGATTCAATATGATACTAATAAATTTTAGTATGTAGATACAAATATGTGCCTTCTTGTGTCCTCTGGTGGCCATGAGGAGCTGTAATATTCATAGGAGCTATTTGTCTCTTTCAGATTACAATGCCTGTTTCTCCATCTGTACAGTAATTTTATTTTAGATTTTTTTTTTCACCGAAGAATGTGGGAAGTGCAAGAACAGGGGATAGCTTTTTGTAGAAAGACGGACAGTGATGACCCATGGACTTCTGGATATCTCCATGCTCACTGCAGACTGGCTGGTTCCATAAGGAGAGCAAACTGTTGATCTTGGGGCAGGTTTTCTTTTTTTTTTTTTTTTTTTTTTTAATTCTGTCTGCACTCACTGCACTATTTTGCCTTTGAATAAAGTGTTCTGAGGGTGATTTCTTATTTCGTTAATGATCGACTCCTGCTCCTCCAAAGCTGTCGAGGGGGGTTGGGAAGAGGCGTGAAGGTGGGGTGGAGGCCGCGTTGCTGGTGGAGCACCTCGAGCGCCTGCAGCAGCCAGAGCCG
>NW_009260594.1:1532084-1544756 GCF_000687185.1 Egretta garzetta | reverse complement strand
CAGGGGCTGCGGGGAGGGGAGCAAGTGCCTGGCTGTGTGTCAGCGGGGCACGGAGCGCGTCGGTGCGTGCCTGCCTTTACCTTTCAGATCTGCTTGTGGGCCTAGCAGGGATCGTTTAAGTGCTTTGTTACAGAAAGGGACCCGATGTTAATATTTTAAATCCGTTTACAAAATAAAATCGCTTCTGCTGCAGTACTTGACATGTGCCCTTTGATGGTTTTGCATTTTCCCAGTCACGTGCTTGTATTTGCCTCCCGCCCCCAATCTGTTGGTTTGGGCTCAGTCTCAGATAATGAATGGGAACTGAGGGTGGCGTTGTGTTATATTTCTACTTTGTTTGTTTCTGAATGGCCTTTAGGCTTTGAAATGTAAGTTTCTGTGTTACTTATAACCATAATAACCATAATCCTCCCTAGGTAGAAATGGCTGTTGCAAGCTCAAGTTTATACTTTAGAGAAAAAGTTAGGTTAAATGACTTAGCTGTCTATTCTAAGTACTTGGACATGCTTCCCCTTTCTGCCCTGCACAGCCGCTGTTTGCATAAAGAGCTTAAGTTTCCTCTAACTTTGGTGCATTGAATCACAAGTGCAATTCCTTAGATAGCTGCTCTGCATGTTGAGAATAACTTTCCCTTGAGTGCACACAAAGAAAACTGAGAGATGTTTAGGTGGAAGCTTGATACCTGTGATCATTTAGCTGGTCCAGGCAGAGACTTGATTTCTTTCCCCCTTTGAAAATACAGAAGCCCAAAAGAACCAATCAAAAGCAATTTACTTTGTAAGGGATTTCTTATCTTCTAAGCGTGGCTGTATGGTTGCAGCTTTTATTAAATGAAAGGAACTGGTGTTAGTTGAGCTATAGTTTAATTTACTTTGAAAGATATTTTTTTAACAATTCTGAGTGTTTACTTATGAGAAAACCAGCTATAAAGGTGTAAAATAGTTTCTGTAAAATCTAAGTATGCTTTTATGCGCAAATATTGTGCAGCTGGGCAGATCTGGTATGAGATTATAGAGTCCATCAAACATTGCTCTGTTTTATGCGCTCAATGGATTATTGCTAACTGCTTAAGTGTTCTTTTCTGTTACTTAATGTGTCGCTGTTACTGCAATCTTCTGAGCAATAATTTTTTTTTTTTTTATTTTAGATTCTTTCAATGATTTATATACTTCCTATGTCATCTTTTGTATCCTCCTCATGTCTGTGGTGATACTAATAATAAGTATCTTCAACGTTGAATTTTATGCAGGTGGGTTATATAAATTGCTGAACTGTTGGTGATACCTGAATTAAGTATGATGAGCATTTAAGAGGTTTGTATTTACATTCAATGTATTTAACATCGGTACGTTTCCTTTTAAATTTAATATAGACAATACACAAAGCTTATTTTTAAGTAAATCATCCCAGACTCCTGCTTTACGTCACAGCTGAGATCCCCTTAGCTAAGTGGCTTCCTTGATTTCTTTATCATTTAACGACCGATTCCAACTGTGAAAAGTTCTTTGGTGACCTTTTTTTATTTTTTTTTTTTTTTTTAATGAAGGGTTTCATTGGTAAGATATGAAAATTCACTTTTGGCTTTTGTTTACAGTTGTGCCATCGATACCATGCTCCCGATTAGCACTGATAGGAAAAATTATTCATCCTCAGCAAGTTATCCATTCAGTCGTTCATGCTGTAATGGGAATGTTGGTGGCTTGGTGCGCTGCAGTTATGACAAAAGGGAAGTTCCAGTTTCTTGCTGTGCCCTGCACGCCTTCAGAAAGGTAATTATTTCTGTATGTTAAAGGTAAATTATGCAAAGAACTTCTATTGTAGTGATGGCTTCTTTCAAATAAAAACCTAAAATTTGAATACTATCAAAAATAAACAATTGTATGTCGATACCCTTTATTAAAGGATAGGAAATACCCTCCTTTGTAAATGTTACAATGCACAGAGAAATAACTGGGCCAGAAAAACTACATTGCCAGGGTTCTTAATGAGAAGTTGGATGCTGACAAATTGGTTGTCACTTGAACTAAGTCTTGGTCTTCTGGATAATGTGATGTCTGGGAGCATCTTCATACATGAATTACAAAATAGGTGGTGGCATTCCTACCTTAGAAAAAATTTGCTGAGATATCATCATATGTATTGATTAGGAAAGTAAAATCAAACTGCTGGTTTGAACTTCCTAATGCTAGACTTTTTTTTTTTTTTTTTTTTTTTTTTTTTTTGAACTTGGAATTAATTCTCAGTGTTCTATTTCAGCCTAGATGATGCTGTTCCTCAGATGTGCCTAAATGAGTACCACCTCTTTTTTCTACTTTCTGGAGCTTTCATGGGATACAGTTATAGTCTTTTGTATCTTATTAACAATATGAATTATTTGCCATTTCCAATCATACAGGTAAGAGGTTTAAACACCTTTGCAGAAAGACATGTCTAAGTAAAACAGTGATCAAAAAAGCTGTGATTGTTTATATTTTTAAATATGGCAGTAGCAGCTGTCTGTTGGCATGCTTTCACTAATAGATGAAGCATACACTTGGTTAGCTTTAAATGCTGGTAGTGTTCATCTTCCTCCTTCCTGCTCAGCTCCTTTCACATGAACACAGAAATCCAGGATGCTGTAACTATGAAATTTACCCTCCTCTGATGCATGTTAAAAGCTGGCTGAGGTGGACCATTGCAGAAAGTGAGCTACATGAAAGAGTCAATACACAGACTGAATATTAACTCCTGGAACTGACAATAAGGGTCATCTGAAAGCTGAAAATCTTGAGAGTAAAAAAAAAAAAAGCATACTACCAGTTGTAAGTGGATACCAGCTCACTTAAAGTCTAAATAGCACATTAAGCTATTGCTTAAAGCTCCACATTCAAAGCTTGTTTGTGTGTGTAGTGGTGAAGAGAAACTGAAATTCCATTAATTCCTTTGGAGGGGGCTCTAGCAGTTCTACAGAAATCTGTACCACTGAAATGGAGAGGAGTGGCTTGTGAAGCGTCATCTTAAAAATATTTCTTCTTTTCCTGTAGCTTCACAGCAGCCATTAACTTTGCATGATTCCCAGAAATACAAAGTCCAACTGATTTGGCAACCTTTAAACAAAGTTGGTTGTATTAATGGAAAACATTTCAGTCATGACTGTTTGGATTATCAGCAAACCAAGCATCATTTTGGCAAAGCTGTAGTTATAGTATTTTTTAAAAAATCTATTATTTTAATATTTTCCTATTTTTTTTTTTTTAAATGCCACTTAGCTGAGTAAAAAATGTAAAATGCTTTGGTTTCATTTGCATATAGTGTCAGACAGGTTGCTTTAGTTGTTTGGAAAGACATAATTTGTATGGATAAGAGTGGTTTTGCTGCTTGGAGGATTACTGACTCTGTAACTCATGCTTGTCTGAATTTTCCCTATATTTTAATGGAATGGTTCTAAGCTGAATGAAATCTAGTAGATTAAATAGTCCTCCTTTGGGTTTATTTTTGTTTGTTTATTTTGGATTAGACGACATTCTTCTAGTTTGTTCCCCTGTGTATAGAGTCAATTTACCCCATCCTCCATTTTCCTACTTCTGCAAGTAGGAAAAGGGATGAGAACTAGAGATGATTATAAAATAGCAGAAAGAGATCGGGAGAATAAATATAGCTGTAAGACCTGGAATTGCCTTAAACTGATTTTTTTTAAAATTCATCTATACTTCAGGTTTTCAAGTACCTTGTATTTTTTTTTAATCATTTAATTGATTTGTTCTGAATGTGAAATACTAAACTATTTTTTTATTTGTTTTTAGCAATACAAGTACTTACGTTTCAGGAGATCTTTGCCTCTCCTCATTAAACACAGTTGTGTGGAGTCGCTATACTTTGTTAGAAACTTCTGTGTTGCATACTACTTTTTCGGTAAGGGTTCATGAAATTTTCTCTTTCTTTTTTTTTTTTATTTTTTTTTTTTTTTAATTCCTGTATTTTGAAAACTTTATTTTTAATCCATAAGTGCTGTTATACTATTTTTCAGCCTTCTAGGTAACTTGCTGGAGGCACATAGACTTGTTTAAACAAATAGAGATCTAACATCTGTGTCAAACAGTAAGAAAAGGCAAAGGATTTGTACAGCAATATTTGTATGATGGCAATTCTTACAGCCTCACAGAAGTTTCTTTAGCATATGAGAAATGACTCTTCTTCAAAGAGATTAACACCTGCTCTAAGAATTTATTGTCTAGCTGGTAACATTCTAAGATAATGACAGTATTCTAAGGACAAGGGAGTGGGGAGCAATAGTTTTCTAACCTGAAGTCTGTGTTTGGTCACCGTACCGAAACATAGACTGCTGTCTCTGTACATCTCTTCTGTGCAGGAAATCTTATTAGCGGCAGCTGTGAAATAACTTGCCTGTAAGAGGAGCTACCAAATTCTAATCAGCTGGTGCTTTACAAGTGTGCATTTTAAAACCTGATGCTTTGGGCCACTGTTTACATACCTGTTGTGATTTGTGGCAAAAAGATTATAAATCTGAAAACACCGTGCAATTAAAAAAAATTGGTTTAGTCTTCCCTTTTTTCTTTAACTATACCCAAATATTTTTTAACATGGATAAACATCTCCATGCCTTGGACTGCTCCTTCCATTGCCTGATATTGGAAATACAGTGTTGCAGAGCTGAACCTGACATAACAGCAGCGGGCATTACTTCACTATATGTAATGTTGCTATATTCTCACTATTTTTAAAGTAAAAATTAGCACTCTGGCTTTATTCTCAAGTGCCCTTTGTATTGTTTGGAGAAAGCTAGGGAGACAAAAGCAGTATGGCTCCCTCTCATATGAAAATGAAGTTTGGTCTTTAAAACTGTGGTAAAAAAATCTGTGCTCGTGGAGATGATTGCACTGGACTTTCTGAAAATCAGGATTTTTTTGTGTTGTGGTTGTTATTATCCTCCTAAATGATGTCAAATATGCTAGAATTATTTCCACTTTATTTACCTTGAGGGATAAGTTAGAAGTATGGTGGTTCTATATCATTTTCCATTAAGTCTTTAAAAGCACTTTACTGCTGCCTGAGCTGTAGTGAAAATTAATATTAAATTACTGTTAACCCTCTTGTTAGAGAAGAAACACAGCTCAGTGCTGAGAAGCTAGCAAAAAGAGACAAGGTCTACATCGCTCAATGTATAGTTGCTGGCCTGACACCTTTTTTCATTCTCTTGTTTCTGTTTCTTAACAAAACAAAACAAACCCAAAGGCAGATTGTTTCCTGGCGCACACGTGTTACAAGATCAGTCTCTTGCCTGTGCATGCGTTCTACTTTTGTCTTCTTTTTGGCCTGTCATGTATGCGTTTTGCAGTGTCATATTTGTTCCAGCATTTCTTTTTGATCCCCTAGGTTACATCCCAAAGGTGTGGATAAGTACCACAATGGATCTTCATATAGACAGGTAGGTATCACATTGTGCTGAAAACTTGCAGGAGAATATTGCTGACAGCTCCCTTCACTGAAGAAGTCCAGCTTAGCAACTGGTTCTTTGCGTAGTAGGACTCAGTTCCTTGCCTGCCCACACGGAACGTGAGGAGCATTGGGTACTGTTGAAATGGGTCCAGAAGGAGCCAACATCCCCTTGTAGGAACTGTCGTGTGGGTAGTCATTAAGAAATCCTCTCTAGTTTCCTTCATCTCTGTAAATCTCTAAAATATTAGAAAGGCAAATCTCACACATGCTGTTTTATCTGCTTTTCTGTGTTTTGGCGGGGGGCATATCTTCATTTTTATATGGCTAGCATTTGTTTTAAAATAGGGAAACTGAAATCTTAATACCTTAATTGACTAAAACTGCAATCGTTATTTCATATTTCCTTTCTTTTTTCCTTGATTTCATTAATTTTTCTTAACTTCATTTCATCGTGGTTACTGAAAAATTAAAGAAATGGTATTAAGAAACTTTTTTTGCAAAAAAAATGCAACTATATTCTCTCAGTTATTGCTACTCTAACAACTTCCTGTAGACATCTTCCATAATAAAAATACTTATATCTTCTTCATTATTTTATCTGCAGCAAATTGCATCCTCTTGACACTCTGACCGGCTTACTGGATCTCTCTTTGTTTTACCATGACTGGTTATGTGGCGTATTTCTTCTGATTACCTGGTACATTGCGTGGTTACTCTTCAAAATCTATGTGACAGAGGTTAGTGACAGTGCTAAACATATAGCATCAGTGTTTCCCAGATAATACTTTCTTTTCAAATCAAGTTTTACTATGAAATAACTTTAAAGAATTTTTGAATTTTCAAAACATGCACTACAAATAATTCCTGATAACTGAATAGTCGAGAGAAGCCTGGGTGTTAACTGACCTTCCCTTTTTCTCCTTTATAGCCAGACAAAATTAATGCTTTGTTATTTCCACCTCCTCTTTTTACTCCTCTGCTTCTGTTTCTGTGTCCTACTTATCCTGTTCATGTTTGATGCTAAATCCCTGCAGATGCTGCTGGGGCCACCCTAACAAAGAACCACTCTGTGCTGCATGGAGTCTGCACAGTGTTCTTTGTCCTCTCTAGGTGTAAAGGCAGATGAGCCAGCACAGGGCCCATATGTGTCTGGCAGAGCTTACTGGCTTGGTCTCTGCACTTGTTTCCATGCAATGATTTTGTATTTGACTGTGAGACTAGCTGAAGACTTGTGACAAACAGCTACAGATTACATGGGAAGGTAACATCCAGAAACTGTATAGCTCTCAATCCAATTTTACAATAGGAAAGAGAACAAAATGCTGTTGATTTCTAGAGCTTAGCTCACAGAAAATCTCAAATTTAAGCAAACCATCAAAGTACACAGTTCTGCAAAGCAGAGACATGTTAATCTAAATCAGGCTGCAGAGTTAAAATAGGCTTCAAGCAATCTTGGGAATTAAGACACTTGTGCTTTTTCATTCAATCATGAAGTTATAAATTAATATGGCTAAAAAAAGACCATTTAACTGTGTAGTGAATTGTATTAGAATAAATGCGAGACTGTGATTGAAGAGAGGAAAAAAAAATCTTGCCAACAAAGAATTGCAGAAGACTTAATCTTTGTTGACAAATCCGGATATTTCTGTGTAAGAATACAAAGGAAAAAATTGTTCATCTACCTTGATTTTTTTGTTGTTGTTTTAAACGTTACTAGACTGCAGATTAGCAGGGGGGAAAAAAGCGAGGTTTAAATCCTCACAAAACATTCTTAGGGAATGAAATGGCATCCAGGGTTTGCTGGAGCGTTAGCTTTAATTAAAAAGGTCTAGTTGTTGTGACTGCATGGAGAAAAGATTAACAGTGAGTTGAGTATAACTGATGTAAGGATGAGTCAGAATCTGGGCTCCAACAACAGCTCTGAGGTGTGAACGACCTATTTTAAAGATAATAGTTGAAGCACCAGCGAACACTGTGTCAACTTTTGCAATTATTGTATTGCTTATAAAGCTGTGGAAGACAAAAGAAACATCCAGCTGTGAAGGTATAAAATGGACCTTGCCCTTTTGACTGTTGAAAAAAGGATTTGTTTATCCACATGATCTTTTTTTAAATGAGCTAAAAAACTTCCAAAGCTGTTTGTAAATATTTGCATAACGTTAACTGAAAAGTCAGGAAAGAATTTGTAAACTTAGTTCACATGACGTCATTTTATTAACACTTTGAAAGCAATTGCTAATTTCTGTTTTGCAGTTGGAAACAGAGGAGAATAAAGATATGATATGTAAAATGAGTGCAGTAACACAAAACTGACAGGTAGTTTGTGCCCAAACTGGTCCATGTTATAGCATTAAAAAGATGCAATGTTTGATACTATTTAAGCAACTGCTATCTACATTTTAAACGTTGTAGCCACAAGAACAGAAATTCTGTTAAAACACAGAATATGAATATCATGATAAAAATTAGAAATCATTAGTTTATCAGTGAAACAGCGCAAAAGAATTTAAAAAATCTTATTATTTGGTAAAAGAACCCTCAGTTCTTCACTAGAGTGGTTACACTGTTAAAGATAGATGTTACAGTTTAGATTTCGGTCTCTTTCTGAATGTGGTGTCACTAGTTTAGTATGTGGTTAGAGGAATTCCTTTTCGTAATGATATGATGCCCCTCGCTATGAATTATATGGGTACCTGGAAGGTATTTGAAGATAAAGATATCTGAATTTTCTAAGGTTTCTCAATTTTAAATGTAAAGAGTAAAGTCTTCTTGTTTCTGTGTTAGAAATTTCAAGCTAGTTTATGGTATGTTGAAGCAATGGGGTATGTGCTCTGGTAGTTACTCATTCCTCTGACAAGCAACAGCTCAGGTGTGGTGTTTCATAAGGTTTTCTTGAGTTTTGCTCTGCATAACACAGCTTTTGGTATTTATGTTTAGACGCACCATTTTCCTGTCCAGCCAACTTTTGCTGAGGAGACAGATCAGTGCCTGCCTAAAATCCTAAACAGCCACCCTCCTTTCATTATAAAGGTAATTGAATTCCCACCATCTTCCTGGCTAGGTGTGTGCTGAGGTGTTTCTCAAAGCGTGTAATCAGATCTTCTAGGTACTAGTTATTTTAACTGAGGTTGCTAGTTCTTTGAAAAGCTGCCTTGGAAGGCTGGAGGAGGCAGTTACACCTCATGGGGAAAACTTGGTTAGTAGTGACATCTGCTGGTGCTCTGAGCTGAAAACAGACTCAGAGGTAAGGGCTATTTGTCTGCAGCATAAGTATGTTAGTGCGTACTGACCTTAAAACAGAAGGTTAGTGGCAATTCAGGTCTTTTTAAATATTTTAACTTTGAGTCTTTCTCACATAAACAGGTGTTTTTTCTCTTTGTATGCTCTTAATACTTTGCCCCTGCTACTTATATTTGAGTTTTTAGGTGTGTGTTCTCTCTTGAAATTAAAAAAAAAAAATTCCATATTTACATCGGAAGTTGGGTGTCTTTTTTTAAAAAAAAGACAGTACTAAAAAGCTACTTAAAAACTGAGTAAATGAGTGTAATTTTGGTCTGACTATGGTAATTATTAATGGGGTTTATTGATTATAATACTTAAAAATTGTAGGCCTCATATAAGTAGTATTATGTAAATAAAGATAAGAATATTCTCTTGCATGTGCAGAATCCACATTTACTGGTTATACAGATCTCTGATAAGACTGGAGAATATAATAGGCTGCAATCCCTTTGAATTCTTTTTAAGCTTTGCTGCACTATCAAAGGATGGGTGAGGAAGAGTTTTGCATAGCACAGTTAAAGGTAGAGGAAGTCTAATTTGTAATCTTGGCCGTTCCTGAAGTGTGTAATTTATAATTGTATCTTGTCTAGTGGGAAAAATCTGGTTATTTTTGGTTTGCCTCATTAACTACTTAATCACATGAAAAAGCAGTATTAGGTATCCAGTACTGTGTGGCATACTATGTGGTTGAGCTCTGCCTTGCAAAAACAGTTCTTTCCTTGGGCTCTTTTGCATCTTAGGTTCTTTTTGGCTGAGCTGTTAGCTGTTAAGATAAAAAATGGTGTTAGATCTTCTTTAACTCCAAAGAAGTGACTTATCAGTAAAGTTCTCTGAAGCTCTTACTAACTCAGCAGCCCCATCCAGAGTGGTTTTAGGGATGTGTGCAGGCCTTTGCCACCTTCCTTTTTCTGTTACGCGGCTGGTTTTAGTCTGTGTGAATTCATTCTTTGTTAGGGACTGCTTTTGTATGGATAACTACATTTTTTAAGGAAATAAATTGGTCTTTACATGCATTAAAACATTTTCCCTTCTTTGTAGTTTTTAGCCTTGCAAGACTTGATGTTACTTTCCCAATATTCTCCTGTTCGGCGGCAGGAAGTCTTTAGCCTTAGTCAGCCAGGTAATTATAAAAACTATTTTGTATTGATTCTTTTTCTTTGGGTTTTTTTTTTTTTTTTCAAAGTGTCAGTCAAATGCTTTTAGAAGTTATTTAATGCTGTGACACATGCTACACAAGCCAGAAGGCCTCATAAGTAAAAGTATCTCTGTGGATGCCTTTTCCAAAGGGATGCTTAGTTATCTATATTCATATTTCTTTATCTACTAAACTCCACAAATTCTGGTGCCTGTTGTCTGATTTACATGACAACCATGAGGAAACACGGGCCTTGAGGTACTGAAAGCAGGGTCCTCTTGATGCCACTAGTTAAATAGTCCAAACTGTATAATCTAACAGATGGGTATGAAAGCCTAATGTTGAGATGTGAGTGAGGTGAAATCAAGCATAAATAGTAAGTCACTACTAGAGTTCTGAAAGCAAACAATGGCTATAATTTCAGTTAGTATTCAAGCCTCTTCCTACATACAAAGATATGACAGAGAAGGTCAATTAAAACTGCTTAAAAGCCTTCAGGAACTTTTTGTTAGACCTCATCAGGAATTGTAGTGTTTGTACTACTTCAGAGCTGTTTACGGTCACCATTGATATTGCTTTGTTCATTTTAGTTGTTTAGTGATTTGAGGTCTGATGGGCCGAACTGCCTGTTTTTCCCGCTTGCTTAGCAGGTTTCACTAAAGTCTTTTTGTAGGTATCTGTTGACAGGAGGATAGAGTCTGTCCATGTTTTTATCTTCCTCTCAGTACAAATAAACTGTCACAGTGAAAATGCACCATGTCTTTTTAGAAATGGAGTGGTACTATAATCTTTGAAGCTTATGCTGAGAGTGCGTGGGCACAGTCAGAATAGATACAAGGATGAGCATTTGGGTTAAATGTGCCTGACTGCATTGCCTTTTTCTGTGCATACTGCTAGGTGGGCACCCGCACAACTGGACTGCAATATCAAGGGAGTGTTTGAGTCTTCTGAGTGATCTGACCCAGAGGCTGATCACACAGCAGGATGCTGCAGCAGCAAATGGGAGAGCAAAGCAGCCAGCAGGAGAGCTGAAAGTATCTCCACAGACTCCAGGTACATGAGGAAACGTTCACAATAGTTTGTAAAGCATGAAAGTACCAATAGATTTCATAGGTACATTAGTTTCCATTAAATCAGGCACAGGGTTTTCTGCAAATAAATGCAAACAGAAAAAGTCTCTCACCCAATTTTATTTTAAGTATTCATGTTGAAATAATCCCAACATAACTAGAAAACTTCGAAAGATCATGTTTACTCATTTAGTTTACTTCGCATGATGTTATATTCAATACAGTATTTTTCCCCGCACTTGCATGAATTAAGAAAGTCTAATTATTACAGTTTTAGTAAGCGGCTGAACCTAGTACAGGGTGAATTTAAGTCTTGCCAAGAGATGCTTTGTAATTTGCATAGCTGCTCTTATGATTAGTTTAAGATGGTAAAATGAGGTTTTGTTTTGTTGTTGTGGGGACTTTGAATATGTGTGATTTGCTAATATCACTGTAGAATAAGGAAAGCCAGTCTGATTCTTGAGCTGTGTGCAGCCTGCAAGTGTTTCAGGTGTTTTATGTGCCAGACTTGGGCATCATTCCTGGCAGCAGAGCTGTGTTTGCGCAAGGGGTGCCAGGTAATCAAATCCCTTAGCTGTCAGTGCCCAGGATACCAGTGCCCTGGGAACAGCAGGGGACTGTCAGTACGTCAGAGGTGAATTTCTTCCAGTGCTGCTGTTCCTTGGGTTTTGTGACTGACATGTCTTTTCTTACATACCAAGCAGAATCAGAAAGAATTGCCATTCTTCTGTAGGTAGCCTTTTTTCTAGTACTTAATCCTAAAAGCACACTTTATGTAGATGTATGCCAGGGTGTAGCAATGCTAGCTAGCAAAAGGAGAAATATGAATAAATCCATGGAGCATCCCTCTTATCACTTGCTGTTCTTAAACTGATGAACTTTTTAAAACACTTCATGCTCATGGGGATGTGTACTTCTTTGCAAAACCACAGTAGAAACAATGTCCTTTAATAAAAGCTCTAATGAGAGAGAGGTTGTTGAAACAGCAATCAAGTAACAAACCCATCTCTTATTTCATATGTGCCAGCCTGTTTGTCTTCATGCAGTGTGTTCTTTGTCATTAGGAGCTGTTGTGGCAGAAGACATGTCTTTCCAGTCACAGAGGACTAACATCGTTCCCAGAGCCTCCATGTCTTCACTGGTTAAATCATCCCTAATGCCTTTAAAGACATCGTCTGGGTCTGATGTTGGTTCGCCTTTCAGCTCACCTGCTTTAAATTGCAAGATGGGAATTCTGGATGTAAACTCCCCTTGGCATGGATCAGTCCAGAGTCCTCAGGTTACGAGAAGGGGACCAAAGCTGTGGACGTCGGGTTCAGGTAGAGATTTTTCCACAGCAGTGTTTTTAGCCTTGTAGTCATAAGAGCTGTAGGCATGTCCATAGAGATCTGTATCTTGAGGGTTAAAGTGACAGCAACCAGTTTTTCTGAAGGTACTGTATTTCTCTTGTAGATCTGCAAATGAATGGTTCCCACCACGAATCCTTCCCAGTGCTCTCTGCTGCGAGAGCTGGCAGTGAGGCAGTACAGCCAAGCTTTATTTACACGTGGCTTCAGAACAAGCAAGAACAGGTGGAGTAAAAGTTGTGTTACAGATAGGTTACAGACAGTGCAGCTTAGGTGCTCTCTCTTCTGAACTAACTTTCCCCTTTTCTTACTGAGTATTTCCTTCTCCAATTAGCTTAGCTTACGTAACAAAAATCCTCCCCCCCCCCCCCCACCCCTTTTATACTTGGAGAGGGGGGGGGGG
>NW_009260594.1:1526850-1531779 GCF_000687185.1 Egretta garzetta | reverse complement strand
AACCCCCCCCCCCCCCCCAATCCCATTATACTGTGAGAAGGGTTGAGGAGGGCCAACTGTGCATACTTTCAGATAAATACAGATTAAATACAATCTTTTGTTTCTTTCCAGATAAAAAACTTCTTGTCAAAACGAGTGCTGATAATGTATTTCTTCAGCAAGGTAATCATGATCTTATGTTTTGTGACTGAGCAGCATGGACTAGAAGTGCATGAGTGTATGGGTTCTGTGGTGGCACTATGTACCTTGTGCATATAGTAATGGTTCTAAAACCTTTCTTTTAATCTATGGTTTTCCATAAGTACTTAATGTGAGTTTCATAGCAGGAGTATCCCATACCTGCATAAAAAAGAACAATAATACTTGTTTAAACTCATCTGATTATGAACTGCATTTTGCTTAAAGCATCATGTACTAGTAAAACACCACTAGGAACTTAAATGCAATTGTCTTGGTATACTAATTGTAAGATGACACAGCTTCTAGTTAACGTTAAAATTCAAGTTAACGTTAAAATTCAGTTAACTACCTTTTATTAGGTCAGCATGCCAAAAGAATTCTTTATAGTTTTCTTTTGTGGGAGAAGCAGTATGCTAGAATGTTTGGGAATTTCTCATGAAATATCGGTGCTAATATTACTATACTTTTCAGGCAAACTTGAACACTTAAACTAAATTTGCATAGTATTTACACAGAATTACAATTGGGTACTTGTCTTAGCATAATCGAACAATAACTCAATTAAGATTTACAGAAGCTTCCTCCCCTACTTTAGGTCTTTGTTTTTCAGGGATTTAAATGTTTCTTGCAAGTAGAGTTTACGTTTACATGTACAGCAGTGTTTTCTCATCAGTTACAAACTGGAGCAGACTGAGGCAAGCAAGATCATGAAATGGGCCTGGAGGAATTGTATTGCCCACTTAGCCCTTGAAACTAGTTAGCTAATGTACTTTATTTTCTGGAATTCACAACCATAGCTATAGCTTTGTGGGCAGCTTCTGTCCAAAAAGAATTTTGGTTCTTAAAAGATCAGCTTTCTTGGGTATTCCCTGAGATCTGTTGGCCTTGCGAGTCTTTCCTGGGGGGAGGGACATGAGCCTATCAAATATGTAGTACCTTAATTGAAACCTGTAATTTTGGTGCTAATATTTATAAAGGACACTCAGAATGCTTTGATTTCTTCTCAGCACCCAGAAGCCTCCATCCAGGCGGTCTTCTCTGATACGCAAATGCACATCTGGGCTTTGGAAGGTAAGTCGTTACTATTCCCAGCTGTTCCACTCTCACTCTGGCTCATGAAACTGCAACTAAAAGGATCAAATTCCAGGTTTCTGGGGCTCTGTGCTTTTCAAATGTAATGGAAGAAAAAATCTTTGAATTTTGAAAAATCTTTGTGTTGACAAAAACCCGACTGCATTTCAGATACCAGCATGAATAAAGGTCTAATTCACTTGTTAGTTTTGAGATCCCATGTGAGATCTCTTAGTTTATGCTCTGCAGACATTTGGTAGAGATTCCCAAACCCGGTTTCTGTTGCTTCTCTCCCACATAAACCTATGTATCACTTTTAATTTTTTTTTTCAGTAACAGATCTATGATGTCTCTTTACAACAGCTTTTCTGAGTAAAGGCTCTGAGTCTTTCTCTATTAATAACAGAGAGTTGAGAGAGGGAGGCACTCAGGTAGTAACTTAACAAATAAATGGAAAAAGGAGGTCTGCAGAGAACTAAAAGAACAATGACAGTACATACTGTCATTATGGTTGTACTATGGGATTTTCTTGTTTGTTTCAGGCATGACCAAATACTGGTATTGATAGAATCTTTTATTAGATTTGTCTGTGCAAAAGGTGATCTTTTTCCTAGGTTATATGTTTTATGAGCAGATATGCCAGGCTGTGTCAGATCTAAGGTGATGAGTTGGGACGTATAGAGTCAGGAGACGGGAATCACACATACAGTTCTCAGAAAAGCAGAAGATACCAGGATACCAGTTGTGTTTTAACTAAGGGCAGAGGCTAGGCTGTAATTTTTTTAAAATATAAACAAATAAACTGAGAAGGGGTTTAAAACTAAATCAAGGTTTCCCTCAAAGTAGTAGAGAGTTGTCCTCCTAGAAGCTGAACAAAGAAAGTTAAGTGATCTGGATGGCTAGAAGAATTGTGAAATAGGTCCTGTCTCTTGATTGATGTCAGGTACAGCTCCAGAGCAGTGGAAAGAGGGAGCCAATGCCTTTTTAAAATTTATTTTATATAAAATCTCTCTTGCATTACCATTAACCTCAAACTATTGTAGACCTGTCAAACCAGTGACAGGCTTAGTCCTGAAGCAAGCCAGAGCTGAGGTAACTGTCATTTGGTTGCAGTAGGTCCTGAAGAATCCCACCACACTAGTAAAATCTTCAGGCAAAACCATTATGTTTGTTAATGTTTCAGAAGTTGAGAATTCGGTAATTATGGGGAACTTTTTTTTTTTTTTTAAAGGTTTATCTCATTTGGTAGCTGCCTCCTTTACTGAAGACCAATTTGGAGTTGTCCAAACTACTTTGCCAGCTATCCTGACTACTTTACTGACTCTTCAGGAGGTAAAACCCGTTAACTTTTCCTTACTGCAGAACAAGTTTAGGAGAAGGAGTTTTGTTAATTTTATATTTTGACATTGCTGACCAGTCATAACATTCAAGTTGTGACCACTGTACAGGGCTTCTCTTCTGCAGTTAATCTAAAAAACCAGCTAGTTGCCACTATGTGCATTATGAAACAGCCAAATAAAAACCTTCTTAAGTTTTTAAAATGTAGAATTAGAAGGCATGTTTTTAATGGGATGTTTAATTTAAAAAAATGGTAGTATGTGCTCAGTTAAAGACTTTATTTCAGGGATGCAGCTATTATAATACTGTATTTTATGCATAGTTAGGGCATAATATTAATTTGGCCGTACACAATTCCTCATGCAACCCGGAGCACTTGGAGACATTGCAAACCACAGGAGATAAGATCTGTGTGGTGTTTCTCTACTAAGACATTACTCTTAAATTCTGATGTTTATGTAATGTGTATTTCTAAAAAAATCCAGATTTGTTTCCAAGGCTATGCATGTCCTATTGACATAATCATTTTACACTGCCTTAGTGGAGATTCTTGGAAAGAATTTAGAGGTTATTAAAGTTCTTTGTAAGTCATCTATTCCAAGAACAGGCACCAGAGGGGAAGAAAAAATACCCTTGTTTCCGAAAGAAACAAGTCATAATACAGGACAGAATTTATTTCTACTGCAGTGTGTGCTGTGCTTAGCATTTAAGACTCATTAACAGGGAATCTTATTTCACAGAACTTGGGTTCTGTGTTCACATTGATGGCCAGGAAATACAAGGTAAGGCTTGGTCTCCAACACATTTTTGTGTGTCTTGGTGGAATTTCTGAACTTGAACTTTCTTTTTTTTGCTTTATTTGACATCAATATGTAGATAGTTACATTAAGAAATAATTGAACAGATGAAACAAGTTCGTTTATGGTTTAATTTTTTTTTTTTTTTTTTTTCCAATCAGGTTGTAGACAGACATTTCAAACTGCCTCATGTTTCTAGCAAGCCCCCTAGGATTTCAGGAAGTCTGGTCGACACATCCTACAAAACGCTACGATTTGCACTTAGAGCATCTCTGAAAACAGCACTGTACCGGATAACTACTGTCTTTGGAGAACACTTAAAGTAAGACTTTTTCATGATTGCTTGCTTGCTAAATTTAGCTTTAATTAATATTATCATAGGACCTGTGAGAAGGGAAGTTTGGGCAAAAATCCCTTCAGGTCATTATTCTAACATAGTATTTTAGTATTTTTATTGGTGGAACCTTAAAAAAATTTCATGTAGATATATGGTCCCCCTTAGAAACTTATTATTTATAGATTTCTGGGCAATTTTTCTCAGTGACTTTTCATGAACTTTTTAGCAGCAGTCCATAAATACCACCGGTTAAATAAACCTTAGCTGTTGAAAAGAAAGTAAATCAACTAGAGACAATTGTCTGTTCTGTAGGGAGAGAATCCTGGGAATCCTATGAAGAGTCCAAGTAATCAAATTCCCTTTCTCTGTGGTTGTCTGATGGCTCTTTCTCAGCTACTGTCGCAGCAGGCAGACTCTTGTACTTGGCCTCTGAATATGTGGGACTGAAACTTCCTGCAGTATCTGCCCCTCTCCCCCCATGGGGATGAAATGTTACTCAGTTTGGAAGTGCTAGATACACAGGAGAGACCATTTTAGGAGATTCTTACTTACCTAAATCATTCTTGCAAGTTAAACAATTGCTTGTGTTTAAAGGTAAGGGAATAAGCTAGGTTTCTTGGGACAAGTGTCTTTTAGTAGTAGAAGCTGTTAAGCGTAAGAATTGACAGTTTTAAGGGCTAATACACTTTTTTTTGTCTTTTTCTTGGAACGTGGGTTTTTCCTGCAGCTGGGTTTTCTAAAATTTAGCTTCAGTGTAATTGTTGATTTCAATGTATACTCAATTTTGGCATGACGCTTTATTTTTGTGGTGTGTTACATTTAGTGTAAAATCTTACGTTCTGCATTTGTTGTTTTTAGTGCAGTGCAAGTGTCTACAGAACATAAGAAAAGACTTCAGCAATTCTTGGAATACAAAGAATAAATAACAGCTTTTGATGCAGCTATGGTTGGGTTTTTTTCAACAGTCTTGGTAAGAAGAAAGTGGGACTAATGAGCCTCTTGGCTTTTTGGAAAAGCGTATGGAAGTACTAGTCACAGAGCAAAACTCTTAGAACTGTAGAAGAGCTCTTCTGGGTTTGGATCATCTTTTGTATAATAAAACTTTTCTAAAAATTCATCTTGTCTTCTTTTAATATCACTTACAAATGAGAAAGTGTCCATTCTTATTTTATGTAAGACTCTGACATTTGAGATCATTGGAATTAC
>NW_009260594.1:1516513-1526820 GCF_000687185.1 Egretta garzetta | reverse complement strand
CCTGTTAAAGGGCTGAGTAGAGATTTACATAGGTACTTAGTGTGCCTAAGTGTTTCATAAATTTAGTTGATAACACTTTTAGTGTAGAAGAAGTGTGTACTTTAAGAGTAAGAAACAGATGTGCCCAGGAATAAAACATGCTACTCTTTGGTAAGATGGAAATATTCTTTCAGAGTAAAATGGGTGTGCAGAAGGCATTGCTAAGACACAAATACTGCTTGGAAAGCTAGCAGCTTGGATTTTATCTTTAAGGTGACCGAGGAAACTGAAAGGGAAAAAAAAAAAAAAAACCCCACAAAGTTCTGATCTTTAGTGAAACACAGGAACATTACTGCACTTCGTAAAACTCCCAAGTAGTGATACTGTGAATTGAAGTTTGGATCAACAGCTTTCTGTTAAGGTAGATAGGAAGGGCCCTTGCAGCATATCCAACTTTTTCAAAATAATAGGCGTTATTTGTAGCTTCTGGTGAAAACTATGACTTTTTAAAAGCATTTTTAAAAACTTTAATCTGGAAATAAACCTGTGCAAATTGTTTGAAAATTAACTACTCAATTTTTAAACTGACTCCATTCATTGTGATATCTACACCAGAAAATATGGAGTATGAAGTGCTTAGATGTAGTTGCGGTACTTTACTATAATTTTCTTGAGATAAAAGTAATCTAAATGGTCTCTCAAATGAATTTAGTGTGATAAGAGGAAACAAAATTTGGATCATCTTCCTTCCATTCTCTTCATTGCTGTTAGTCCTATGCAGTTTTGATTGGTTTTTTTGCTAGAGGATCTAAGATCTGAAGATGGCCACACTGTCAGTTATGTTGGTGTGATGAATGATCAGCTGATAGTGAGTGGCTGTATAGTAATAATTCTTTAGGGAGCCTGTAAGGTTTGGCTAGAAGAAAAAAACAAATTACAGTGAGACTTACTTACTGCTTTCCTCAGCAGACACACGTACTTTTCTTGTAACGCAGACACTGCCTGTGTTAGATGTGATAGTGGATATTAGAAATATATGGTTCCTTTTGCATTGAGGTGGCTTACAGCAAACACCATAAGGTGATGGATTGTCTTTCGTTATGTTTAAAGGTTAAGTACAAAGTATTTTAAAGCTTCCCCAAGGTTAACTTCTACCACAGGTTTGACTTAATGTCAAAGCTTCTTCCCTGCCTGGCTTATTAAATAATTTAATTTGCTTATTTGCTGCTATTGCAATATGCACCTGGAGTTAAAATGATGCTTTAGCTAGTACCTTGTGTAACTGTTGACCAAATACTTCAGCCAAAAGTTTCAAATACATTTTTAATGCATTTAAACAGGTGCAGAATATTTTGGGGTTTTTTTTATTGCTCTGGTATTTTCTGCAACACTCCCACAACTATAAGCTGTAAGTTGTAATTAACAGTGTTATGGCTGTCAGCAGCAGGCTTAAAATGTAGACTTCTTTTTGATGCCAAAGTGCTTGAGGTCTGTCCTCGTGTTGCAGTAGAGATTTGCATGCAACATCTGCTAATGTGCATGTGATTCACGGCATTCTCTGTATGACAGAAGAGCTTTCAAAATCTGATTGCTTTGTGGTTTCTTTAAAAGCTCCAATTTTTTTTTTTTTTTAAGCCTTTACTTAAAAGTGCATTTTTAACAGTATCTCATATTCATGTATATAAGTGTACAAGAATACAAAGTGTATGCTGGGTGCCCTGTGAAGATGCAGTAACTGTCTTATACAACTCAAACAGGGATAACATCTTATTCTGGTTTTGGCTTTGTGAGTAATTGTATTCCTCTGGCAAACTGTGCTGGTGTTTCAAGTCCTTTTATATACTTCTGTCTTAACATAAAAATAATGAGTCTGTGAGGTATGGGAAGAGTCTCTCGAGTTCATTTCTGCATTCTGGGTAATGAGGGGGGAAAAAAAGCGCCTTTTTACAGTTGGTTTCTATGTAACTGCAGTTAAATTGGATCCCTCAAGCCTGATAGTATTTCTCATCAGTTTAATCATCTCAAAGCTGAGCTGCATCTTGCTGGATTGCATACCAAATGCACAAGTGAAACTGATAGCATTTGCTTTGATTGCTATTCTGGTAACCCTGTGAACTACCTGCCTCTCCCTACAGGTTAGCTGTAGTCAAGGCTATCCAAAATTATTTCCATTGCAGCGGCAGAGAGGTATGCTCTTGATTGTTCAGATCTGTTTTCCTGTGAGAATGGAGTAATGAAACAGAGGCATTAGCTCTCAAGCAGTCTCTTATAAATATGAAAAAACCCCCAAACCTATCCTGCTTCATTTTCTGGAATACAACTTTGAAAATTCAGACTGTGGGTGGACAAATGCGGTGGCCCTAGTCCTTGAAACAATTGTACACTGCTGTCTGAGAGAGCCAGGCAGGACTTGCTCCCTCAACAGGAGCGCTTTGCCACTTTGGAGAATTGTCTCAATGCCAATTGCAGCTCAGGGCCTGAATGCACCCTTGAAATGAAGTGGTTTCGATTCTGTTGCTGCTTGCTTTGAACAGAGGCTGCATTGTACGTACCGTGCTCGGTGTCTTGAGGCCTTCAGCAGCCATCTTCCCACTTACTGAGATACACGTATGGCTCCGAGGGCAAGGCAAGCACCCCTGCAGATGTACCCAGCTGCAACTATGGAAGTATCAGTCTCCTGCTGATGAATTTGCTGGTACCTGTTCAGTCACAGGCAAGTTGTACAGTCTGTGGGCTGTGTGCTCACCAGACCTCCTCCAGCTACTGGAACTGGCCATGTGAGGGTTCTGATGCTCTGCCTGGTGGAGAGGGCCTGACAGTTTCGGGGAATCGGGGTGGGGTGGGGGTGTGGGGGTGTGAGAATCCATATAATGTGGCCCTAGGAGCACCTGCAACTGTGGAAGTGCTTCTTGCTGTGTGCAGGGCTGTTCCCTTTCCCCAGGGGATGAATGGTGGCATCTTGCAGCACTTTGTGTGTTCAGGCAGGTGTGTGATGTAGGGCTTTGCAGCTGATGGCAGCCATGTTCCCACCACTCCTATCACCACCCTTCTGCAAAGGTGCAATAAAAAGATGAAGGTCAGTGTGGAATCACCACAGATGCTGCAAGTTGAGGACCCTCCCCACTACCCACACACCCTCCCCCCGCCGTGGTCTTAGTGTTTTCTATCACTGGTACTGTGTTAACATTTGCTATGTGGATCAAATGCATTTCGGTGCCATGGACATACCTGGAGCGTGGTTTGCCAAGCTCTTGTGTTGTAAGAGGATGTTCTCCCATCAGAATATTTCTTCCTCTTGCTGCAAACTCATGGTAGAGATTTGCATCTGGCATATCGGCTTTAGACAAACCTGTAGTATAAACAAAACTGTGCAACTCTCACAGTCTCACAGCCTGTTTTCTCAGACATGAGGGAGAGAGCAAAGCCTACCTTCTACTCTGATTTCAGAAGATAAAAAATAAATTAGATAAGACCTCACCTTTCTGCCCTTGCAAAAATCTTGGGACTACAGTAGAATAAATGAACATGATGTCTCTGGAGCCTGCAATGAGATCAAAACACAAATTCAAGGTGGGTATAGTTCCCTGCATGGCCTGCTGGACACATTCTTCTAATAGGTAGGAATGGCATAGGAGGTTTTGGTTTTTTTTTCCTTCCTCCTTTTTTTAATCCCCCTAAAGAATCAGTTCCAGAAGTAGGAAGAATTTCAGAGGAGTCTGTGGTCTAAGAAGCGCGTGTATATACTCATGCAATCATCAAAGGAACCAAGCGCGGAGTGAATAGTGAGCTCCTCACCCTCCCCTACCCAAAACACACAAAAAAATGCAGACTTTGCTTTTGGCTTCTTGAATAACTCAGCTTTCAAATCTGACTACTAAAACAACAGTGCTGGGGCAGGCTGTTGTATTTAACTGCATCTTGTCTGAAAATGTATGGCGAGAGCCCTGGAGTGAATTTTGAAGGAATCGGGAGTGTGATTACATAGACTTCTGCGAGTCAAAGATTGCTATAGGTTATGTGTAAGCATCATTATCTGCTCTCACTTAACAAGCTCCAGATGTGGGCTTACTCATGCTAGGATGTTTCGCTAGGATGTTTCAGATCAAGAGACAGGCTGGGTGACTACCTTCAGGGCAAGCTTTGAGGACCAAGGTAGGTGGGGCACCAGTTTTGCAAACCGCTGGGTTCCCTGTCTGTTTACTAGCAGAGGCCACCGCTCAAAGCGGGTTTGAGGAAGCACCAGGCTGTGGTGGTATGAAGTTTTGGGTCGAGCACAGGGCTGCAGCTCAAAGTTAGGTACTGAGGGAGCTGTTGCCTTTGCAGACCCTGGCAGCCAGGTCTGAGGAAGGATTTATCAGCAACCACAAAGAGTGTTGTAGGAAGTGAAAGCCCAGCCTTGTAGTTAGTGCAAACTGAATACTGCCTGGGAGAAATGGTTTGTCCTTGCCTTTATCACAGAGATTCTGTGCAGCACTTCAGCTCTTCACAGGTGGCCACTCTTTGCAAGACTCCCAGTTTTCACATGCTCCATTTGGGACACCAAGGATTGGCTTTAACTGGTGGATAGGAACAGCTAAATAACCTGGAGTGAGGAGGGGTGCGGGAAGCAGTCAGTCTTTGTCACAAGTTTAGCACTCAAACCAAAGCTTTTGGTTTTCTGGGCCTCTGTTGTAAAATGGGGCTTAGTCTACCCCCACCCTCCCTCACTTCCAACGATAGTAAGTAAATATTTGTTTGAAAATGTGGGTAGGCTGCTGCCATGATGGACACTAAAGAAACACCCTGGAGAAAATGAATAATTCTGTATTCTGCGCTGGGCTGGGCTGACGTGCAGTAAATATATTCAATGTGTGGTCCAGACACTATGCCAATAAAGAGAGACCAGAAGAGCGACCAGCTGCTCATTCAGCAATCACTATCTTCGGCGCATTGAATATACGGATCCCCAGGCAAAATGACTGTGGGGCCATGTTATAAAGCCAGTACTATAACTCATTTATAGCGGACATGAATTGAGATTGTACCAGTAATTCTAGCCCTGGCATGTCCCAGTGCTGAGGATTACATTTTACAAGCTTAGCATTCTTAAGTTGTGCTGTCCTGGTTTGTTATTTGTTTATGACTTAAGTTTATTTTACTACCTGTGTTGTGTATGTATGGTGTGAGAGATGAAGCTATTTATGGACTGATGCAGAGAAAGAATACACGTGAATGAGGAGGCTAACTGCAGGTGTAAACAACCGTGTCCTGAATGGAGGCTGGTCAAACCCTTCTTTAGCATTTTTTTTTCCTCTAAGTCCTCTAGAATGATTTGCCAATTAACTGGGGAGGCAGGAGGGAGGGAGAGATCTGTAGTGTTACTGTGGCTTTTGGAGATGCTGGTCATGTCTTGCAGTCTCTGCAGGACAAAGGTGGATTCAAGATTACCGTATGATCTTTCCAAAATATGCTAGCTATTGAAAAAAATACTTGTATTTAAAAGATAAGTCATGGCAATCTGAGGATTTTCTTTTTTTCTAACTACAAGAGCTATAAACAGATCTGTAAGTTATGAGGCAATAGATGAGTACATTGCTAGATAATGTGTGGTCAGTTTGACCCTGCTGTCTTAATTTAGGAGGTCATTTTAAAACCACTGTAAAAGAAGGGCTTTGTGCTGCCTTAAAAGGAATATGGGCAATCTCTAAGAAACAGGCATACTTAGAGACGATCCCTTTGGCTCAGTTTTTGTTTGGTTGTTTCATTTTTACTATCTGTGGTGCAGTAAATTAAAACAAAACCAAGTCTGGACTTGGCATGCAGTGCCAGTAAATAAACTGCTGTGTGTGAATCGACAGCTCGTTTGCAACCAGGTTATTTACAACAAAGTTATTTCTCCCACCAGAGAGGTTGTTTTGCCCTATGTTAACAGGATGCTTATGGTAACACCTCCCATCTCTGTCTATACTGCAGCAGGTAGACAAAAGCCTCACAATTTCAGTTGTGTCCTTTTGAAATTTAATTTTGTTTCCTGCTGGAGTAGAAGCAGCGATTTCAGTACGCGAACTAGAGATTAATACTTCAACTCTGCTTATTTGCTCTGTGCAGCTCACCTTACCTGTATCCATTCTGCTTCATTCCTCTCCTCCCACAGAACTGCTCAGGGAACTGGAGTTTTCAGCTTCTGTGAGTTTCTTGAAGATCCGGTTTGTGACCAGCCATAATGCTGTGGCCAGTTACAACCATCCATTCCTGACAAAGGTAAAGAGCACGCTTTGAAGACTGAATGTGGTGAACTGGCATCCTCTTCATGTAATGTCCTTTCCCCCCTCCTGTTTCCCTCACCTTTTGCAGATGATCTCTCATTGTCCTCAGATGTATTCAGCTCTCAGGCAGCATCAGCTCCAGCCAGGACAGCTGTGCCGCTGCTTGTGCAGCTGAGATGACAGGGGCTCACGCTGTCTGGAGCAAAGAGAGGCTGCATGCCTGCAAAAGCACCTGTAGACCCCGAGAAAACTACTGTCATGGCAATGACCTGATTTTGGCTTGTATCGGCAGGGAAAACGTGAAGTATCAAACTTGTTTAAACTTTGTTTTTCTCCTCACTGCTCTGCCTAAGCTTTGAGTTGGGCCTGGTGTGATATGGCCTTGTGTGTGCTCAGGACGCGGTTACGCTAACTGTACAGTGGCCGTGTAGGACTGCCTAGTTTCTGTGACTAACACGGTCCAGGAGCTGGTTTTGGTGTCACAGCCTTGTCCTACCATCACCAATGCCCAGAACTGCAAGGGCAGGGATCTTGACGGTGTTTCAGCACTGTCTGGCTACAAGGACACCAATTGGCACAACCAGCACCGTTGCACCAGCAATGTGTGTGTTCTGACTTTTTTAGTTGCTGTGATATAAGATTTCACCCCAGCCTGAGCTAGCCTTAGACTACTATCTGTTTTCTCTTTCTTTGGTCATCAGCTAGGAGTAAACGGGCAGATGGGCAAGTCTGTGGTTACTTACCACCTCTGGCCTAACCACTAGACCTGGGGAGAGGGTATTCAGGCAAGCAGTTGCATTCCTCTGTATATTTTTTTATCCCAAATTGCAACCTCACCATTCACATTGGACTCGAAAGGAAGAAACTCCCAGGAACTAGATTCAGGGACTGAGGATGTCCTATCTGCCTCAACTGGAAGGTCTGCTTTGGTGATGGTGACTTCTTTAACAGAGGGAAGAGGCAACTGGGCTAGCTGTGGGTCATGCTATGACCCATGACCAGAGCCCTCAGCCACCAGGAACGTTGAACAAGGCAGCTAATACGGAGAAATCTCCTGTCGTTCTATTAAGGGGAGAGTATTGCTGTCATAGGGAGAGAGGCCAATGGCTGGTTTATACAAGGACACAAGGAGGGGAGACACCCATCTAGCTTGTAGATGTAGTGACAACATTGGGTGAATCAGTATTTGCTGCACAGCTTGTGCATGCAGGAAAGTCATGGTGACCCAGGGCATAAACAGTCTTAGCAGCCACGATTGTACTTGCTTGACCTTTGTTTCAGAACCAAAACATATAAGTGTCTTCTGATTCAGCAGGGAGGCTCCTCCCAGCACTTGTTCCTCCCACATCTGTGGACTTGCTGGAGGACCCAAGTCATTGCTTTGGAAGAGGTCTAGGTGTCAAGTCTCTATCAGGCACAGCGAGGTCTGGAGGAGGATGTCCATCCACCGCCTGCTTCAGGCCCAGGGATGGGCATCCCCAGCTGGATAGTCCCAGCAAAGACAGGGCAGCTGCCAAATATCTGGCTTGAAACTGAGGAAATAGCTGTGTGAGAGAAGGTTTGAGTCCATGGGGCCCCATTTCCTACTGCCTTTGAAGGAACATGGGTACCTGCAGCTTGAGCTATGCAGTCTAAATCTTTGCGAGATGATCTGCCACGGAGAAATCGACCTCGCTGTGAAGGGCCTTAACCCTACGCCCTGCTGAAGCCAGGAGCTGTGATGTGCTTCAGTCCGAAGCCTTCCTGGCCACCTGTGTGAAAAAGGCTTTTAATTTCCCCGCTCAGAGGGAGGCTCTGTGCCCCCCCTGCCTGCGGAGCAGCCCAGCCCTGGGCTATTGCCCGGTATTTTGCAGAATATTCTGGATAATGGTGAGAAAAAGAAATCGAATTAAACAGTGGTTCAGAGCAGGGCACGCGTGGCCTGAGGTGGGGAATTCAGAATGATGTGGGTTAATGCGGTGAGAGCAGCCGAAGTGCTAAAGTCTGTCCTTTGCTTGCTGTGGGAAGATCCCTAACCATGAATGAAAAATCCCTCTAGGAAGTTATACAATATATCCAAAACTCTCTGTTTTCTAGGAAAACCCCTCTAGTTTATTTAGACATTGTGCATCACTATAGGTGTAATAATTTGCACGAGCTGAGGCCATGTTCAGGATCCAACTAAACACTAGTTTTTTCCTGCGCTGGAAGCAGTGGGATTACCCTGGTTACACTGAGATCTGCAATAATATTTCCCTCAGTAAATTTTACTGCCTCTTCACGTCACTGGGGTTTAGGCCGTTACCACAGTGTGTTTGCGTCTTTAATTACTGTTTCTGGTAGCACTGCCAGGTGCCTTTAGCATTTCCAAATCAAAGAGAAAGACCAGCTTGGTCCTGAGGGACTGGGGAATGGATGTAGGTTAGCAGAGCACTAAGAGGTGTTGTGTAGCTGTAGAGAACAGCCATGCAGAAGGATAACGTATGCTGAGAATTTTTACTTTGTTTTTATAAATCCCCAGGGTGTCACCATTAAAATTCAGTGTTTGTGCCAGCTAGCTGATATTTTAGTTTTGTTTCCTAGAGAGGTAAGGTGGAGATTTCTCCCTTTTTGTAGCGTCTTGCTCTCACTAACATATTCTGAGAACATTTACCAGTTTTCACACACATTTGACAGAGAGCTATTAACTTCTGACAGTTTAAGAAGTGGCCTTACAGAAGAAAGAGACCCTATTACTGCCCTTGTTAAGGGTAAAGACTGGCAAGCTCCTTCTTTTGTAGACCTTAGGGCACCCATGCTGGGCAGGAAAGGGGAGAGGCACCCTGCTCCCAGAACCGCTTGTTCCATCTCAAGATCTTTTGTCTTTTATGGAGAGTTGCCTGCTTCCCACTAAATCCGCAACATTCCTAGCATTTGCCAAGAAAAAGTCATGCCCTCCCTTTACTCTGCAGGGTGGCATATGTTATTAAGGGGATGGATAAAACTCTGAGTGAGGCGCTCTGTGCAGCATCTGTGCTGTGAGAAGATGAAGATCTCGGTTGTCCAGCTGCGGGACGCTCCTCAGGAGTGGTGTAGCAAGATGCCAGTTCAGTAGCTGTCCCTCCTCCTTGTGCTAAATCTCCCAACCCTCTCCTTTAGGTTTGATGTGAACAGGCATGACTTCTAAACAGCTGTCTGATTTACACCCGTGTAAATCAGGGGTGACTCAGAGTCACTCCTATCTTTGAGCTGTCCTGGTGTGTTACAGACCTGCTGTGCTGCACCTGCGCTGACAGCAGCATGCTGGGCAGCAGAGTGCAGACATCCCCAAGCCAGCAAAAAGCGGGCTGGTAAATCTTGCTGGTGTAAAGCTGTGCATCGTAGCTCAGCCTGCGTTTGCTTGGAACCAGGCCCAAGCTAATAAACTCAGCTAGATTGCTTCCAGACCCGAGCTGGCCCAGGAGGAGCCAGCGCAAATGTCACTGCTCTGTGCTGCTTGCTCTGAGCTAGCTTAATTGTCTCCAGTGGAGCCGGGCCAGCTCCAGGCACCTGTAGGACAGGGATGGAATGATGCATAACTGCCATATAGACAGAAGCACTGACTGCACCTGAAAATGCGTCATCGAGGAGAGGTCTTGGCCACATTGTACCCACTTCTGACACATCTCCCCTTCCTGGGCCCAGGCTGTTGGTAAGGCTTTTGCTCTCTCCCGCTGCTCCTCCGTGACACACTGCAGTTGCTGTGGCTTTCGCACAGAAGTTGTTTATAGGGCGCTGCCGGCTGTTCGGCGGCTGGGTGGTTTGCGGGTGTCCCACGGTTCCCGCCTGTTGTGTCCCTGGCGCAGAGGCAGCCGGCTGCGAGCGGGTTGCCTGGGGACAGGCACGGGGAACCCGCGAGGCTTGCGGGCCAAGGGGAAAGAGACCAGGCCCTCGGTAGCGGGTGTGAGGAGAAAGCCATGGACCATGGGCAAGCACAGGGACCCCTCACCGTCGGGGCGAGCAGTGGGAAGGTGCGGGCCCTCCGACGAGGCTCGGGGTGCAGGGAGGTGCTGACCCTCTGCCGGCGACTGCGGGGTCCCCGGCTCCTTCCCCTTCTCCGGCGGGGCGAGGCCGTGACGGGCGCCC
>NW_009260594.1:1504500-1515663 GCF_000687185.1 Egretta garzetta | reverse complement strand
ATGCACTGTGAGCTCGCAGGGGGTCAGAAAGCCAGCGCCGGTCCGGCTCGCTTCGAGGTGGCCGATAAATGCCAGGGAGCGCCTCTGAAGGAATTGCCGCGGGTGACCCGTCCCAGCAGCGGTAAAGCTCTCTTGAATCCTCAGATGTCCTTTAAAATAACTGTCAGCAACGGTAGTGACCGCACGGAGCCTCAGCAGAGCCCCCCTGAAATGTCAGCGCCTCTGCTAGACTTCATCCCCAAAAGACCCAGCATATTCGAGAGGATCCCAATTCTGCCGAGGGCGCAGGAGCTGCGATGCTCTAGAGGCTCCAAAGATTATTTCCAGCAGCAGAAACATCAAAGCGTGAAGGGTGAGTTTGAAAATGCATGAACTGAACACTACCACCACCAAAAAAAATATATCCACCACCCAAACAAAAATGTGCATCAAGCTCCCTTTTTTTTTTTTTTTTGGTGTGTTTTTACCCCTTCTTTTTGATCTTCAGTATATTTTCTAAGTTGTTGATTAAGCTGCAGGCTTTAAAACTTTTTTTTTTTTTTCCTATGCACTTCAGAGGCGCAGGATAAACCAGACTGGTTTTTGCCAATGGGCAGCAGAGCATTTCTCAATATTCTTTAAGAAATCCTGAGAGCAGCATCTTCCTTAGTTCTGAGCAACTGCTGCTCCGTTTGGTCGCTTCTCAGAGGTGGTTGTTTTGAGGATGGTGCTGAACACTGAGTTAGTCTGTCCTGCGCCTGAGCGTGCGAGTGGGGTGTTTGTTTGTGAGTATGCCTGACTGACAATAAACGCCTAGTTCTTATTCAGCAGTTTCACCACGGTTGCTTGGATTTATAGTTTGTATTTCAAGGCAGTGTTACAAATGCTGGATTCAGGCAGTGAATCCTCAGACTTGGGATTCCTGGTGCCTGAAAGGCATGGTGCAAGGGCAAATTCTGCTAACATAAATTCTGTTTGTTAACACAAATGCGCAATTTTCAACTATTGATTGCTAAAGAAGTGGCACTGAAGCTAGGTTAGGAATTGCCCACTAAAATCTGCTAGTTACCCTTTTGGGCTAGAGCTTGTTAATCGAGCTGGAATTTGTTAATCAAAATTTAGTTTTAAAATAATCCCTCTAAGGTGTCACTGGATGGGATCAGAGGGAATGCAAGTATTCCTTTATGCTATAAAGCTGCTTGCAGAGACATGTGCACATAAGGTTATAAATACTAAAGCAATGTTCTCTGTAACATTGAAAAGGTAGTTATCTCTTTCTCTTCTCAGTCTTTTCCTGTGCTCTATTTTAGAGATGGACGTGCTCATCTTATCGGTGTGAGACAGTTCCCACTAGGTTTTTTTCAGTGCATCCCTTTCTGTCCATTCTTCTGGAAAATAAAAGTAGACTGCATGCCTAGTATGACTAGTAACATTTTCTTCTATGAGCTTATTACCTAGGGTGATGGCACCTCTCATTGCCATGAAGTTATGTTAATGTACACCTCAATCTGTGTGAGGTCTGTCCTGCAAACTGTAGGATGCGTTTGTTCATCACGAGCAAATACAGTCAGAGTGGAGCAGAAGGTTATAAATTACCTTTTTTATTTTTCTGTTTCTTAGTGCTGCAATTCTCCTCTCCTGATTTAAAAAAAAAAAAAAATGTTTGGTAAGAATGAAATGAAGGTCTGTTACACAGAACCAGATTTGGAGGGGGGAGAAGGAGGATTCATGAAGTATGAAGGGACAGCTATGAGCTCTAGTACTGCTGTGCTGCTGTGACTACTGCCTGTAGAAGGGACTCATGAGATGTTCAAGTCCCTTGTGGTCTCACAAGTGAGGCTGGTGCTTCTCGATTACTCGACTAGGCTTCATACCAGCTTAAAACACTACCTGTGCATTGCCCTACCCAAGCAGACTGTTGAAGCACTTTTTTGTTGTTTTTCTTTTTTTTTTATTTTTCACTTTGAGCTACTTATGCCTCTTCTCGTGCTTATTTCTCTTGCGGGTGCTGCAGAGGGCAGTGGTGTAGGGAGGATAAGAAGAAAAGTGAGAAGAAAAGTGTAATTTCAACTCACTTGGGACTTCTTACAGTAGGTGTAGGTGGGCACTGGGAGAAAGATGTTAATTCATCCTTCGTGACTGATCAATTTCCCCTTTTCACCACTGGGAAAAAAATTGTGTTTTAAGTTTTGTTGCTGTTGCTTGTTTAATGCATTTTCAGGGTGTTACCTTGTGGTTGCTTCAGCATACGGGTGACTTGAGTCATGGGAGTAAGTAGGAGGTATCCATGGGCAGGATAGGGTTCATTTACTGAGTGTGGTGATTTGATGGATAGTGTTGGATTTTTCCAAAGATGGAAGCACCAGGGTTTTTTGGGTGGTTTTTTTTCTTTTTTTTTTTTTTTTTCTTTTTTTCCTGTGAAGATATTTTCAGGAGAAGTTAGGGAAAGTAAAAATTTGGGGTAGAGTCTGATTTAAAATGTGTCAGCTGTGCTGCTGTTTCTGACCTGTACAGTGTCAGCAAATGGAGTTCTTGCACTGAATACTGTGAGCTGCCAGCCCCTGCTCAGCACCGTGTGCTTCTGGGTCAGTTCCACAGAAATAACAGAAGTCACTCAATTGCTTGCTGTGATGTAACTGTAAAATCTGTGTATCTAAAGTGAGCTATGCTGCAGATGGGGGAACCACTGGTCTTTCAAGGAGTGGTGTAAACCATCTCCCAACAACCCTGGTTCTCTCAGGAAGATAAAGAAAAGGACCAGGGAAGGCTGTATATGGATGTGATATAACAACATATAGCTAAGAAGTGGGAATGAGGGTAATATTCAGATTTACCCAGTAAAAGGTTTTGGGGAGGAAACTGATGACAGCTTGATTTCAGATCATTGCGCTGTGCATCTCCGGCTCTCCAGTCCCAGAGTACTGAGTACCCAGTAATTCCCTCTGCAGTCTGGGTTAGATTATAGAATGTGCCTCCTGGTTTTGGTTTATCCATGTTGAAAGCTGCAAGTAGGGAGGGTAAAAGACCTTCTTTTAAAGAGAGTAAAATCAATTTTTATAGTTGCCTCTAAACCCATTTTTTTTCTAAACATGCCTTTACGTTTTTTGATTTTTTTTTTCAAAGAACAACAAATCAAAATGATACACTACCCTTCTAATAAAAAGGGCAGCTTTAAAGTGATCACAATGGGGAAAAAGCATCCTGCTGTTGTAATGTCTCTGTGGTGTTACTCTACTGCTTCAGAGTTTAAGTTATAATCCTGCAAAATGCTTCCGTGCCTGAGCAAGTCTTTTTACATGAAGATCCAAATAAAAACTTGAGGGGTGGTGGTGAGGATTACTTCTGAGATCAGATCATTTGGGTCTAAACTTTGCATGATGGAGCTGTTGGTTGCTTACCAGAAATATCAGTATTTTGGAATTGTGCTTAATGTTTTGTTCTGTTTGGGAGCTGTTTAAAATAAACACCCAGTTCTCACCCAGCCTCCCCCTTCTTGTATGATTGGCTGTGATACACACCATGCTTTTCTTAATCTTAGAGGAATTTGTGGTCTGCTCGGCATAGAGTAACTGTACCATAAGGTATGAAGTCCATTTTACAATGTTTTCCTGGGATTCTGTGGTTTTGGTTCTGTTTCGTTGAATTTCATGCTATGGTATTACCATTTTGAAAGTAACACAGGGCAAAATAATTATTGTCAACAGGAAAGAAACTTTTGAGAAAGCAAGCTTTAGTGGTTACAAAAGAGTAATGTATAAAAATGTCAAATATCTCATTTTTTAAATGACATTGATCATGGTTGTTACCAGGAAACACTTCTCTTTTTCATTCTTTTCCAGTTTCGTTCGGTGTACCTAATTCATGACTCAGTAGAAATGACGAGGTTTATCCTGTTAGTTGTGCCACTGGGAAATCATCCAAATGGCCCAGACCTTTGCAGTAACCGCTTCAGATATTAACTTACAGTGGGCAAAACAATAAGCTGTTCGAGTTCCAGTAGTTGGATGTTTCCTTGTTGAGAGTATTTTTTATTCAGACAAGGAGAAAGTGGTGTGTTGTTTTGGTTTTGGGTTTTTTTGGTTGTTTTTTTTTTTTTGTTTTTAAGCTGTAGCTGCTTTCACAAACATACAATCAATGTATTGAAAGGTATACATTTTCTTATGCTGTTGAGAGGGAGGGTTAAAACTTGCCATTGCAACCCCCTGTGACTATTCCCTTGGTTAGCAGGACAGTCCTTGCATAAGTAATAGCTTATACTGTTGACATCTTAAGCAAAAGCATATGTTTTGGTTATATGACTTATTAGGTGTATCAACTGGTCTTGGGCCTGATTCTGCCATTTTCTTTCATACACCTTGTCTGTGTTCACCTGAATTATCCCACTGGAGCAAATGGGACTGCCTAGAGCTGATAAATATTATATGAACTGATAAGGAGACAGGGAATGGGCTCACTGGTATGGTGATCCCTAAACACTCTCAGTTTCATATAAAGCTATAATAAATTTTCTTCTTTTCACTGTAGTTCTCATGCTTGCTTCACTTGAACTCTCACTACAAAAAGGAATTCAAAGGTTTATTTGAACAGAACTTGCAGTTACAGAACTTTTTATTTCATGGTCTGTTTGTTTTGGTTTGTGTTTTTTTTTTTTTTTTTCCCCCTCTTTTTTGGTAAAGAGAGAAAGGAGAAGAAACTGCAGATTGGAAAATGTTTGCATAAAGTAATTTGGGACAAATTGTGACTGTTCCCTCCTCCCTTAAACTTGCTAAAATGCTTACTTGTCTTGAATAGGAAAATAGAAAATAGGAATAGGAAAATAACTTTCAGTTACTTGCTCTTGAAGTTCATGATTTGTGTTACAAAATCAGAATCACTGAATTGAAGATGACCCTTTCATGGATTTCATTTAAAAGAGGTTTAATTGTATCTAATAATTAAATTCTTTCTTACTTAGGGATTGGTAGTAGAGAATATTTAGTAAATACAAACCAGAAGATCTAACAATCGACCTGTCATAGAAAGCCATTCAGTACTTGTAAAGTAAAAACAAAAAAGCCCATTCAGCTTCAGGAAAAAAGTACAGCTGTTGGAAAAAAGGAAGAGAATAAATGTTTTATCTATCTTAATATTGTGTAGAATTATATGGCATAACAAATAATGTCAGATTACAGGAAATAAGTCTGATCTGTGGAAGAGATTTTGTAACTTCTTGAGTCTTACTTGAAGGAATAGAAGTAAAAAATAAGAAATTGCTTGCTCTGGATTTAAATGTTACATTAACATGTGGAATGAAAATGGGGATTATTATATACTGTGCTATGTGGGATGAGAAGAAAAATATGTTTTCCTTTCTTTTATAGTGAGAAAAAGTTTAAAATCTGTGCCTTGCAAGTACTTAAGTATGTGTATTACTGTGTTCTTGCCAGTAGTATCATCAACTACAAATACTTCGGACTTAAAATGTTCTAAGGTACTTATTCAACTATATCTAAATGATTATTTGTATGATAGAGTTCAACTGTGTATACACATAAGCTGTTAAAGTGTATGCTGAGGATTTTTAGTAGTTCAGAGCTTATGTTCTGGAAGTGCTTCAAGGTTCTATTTAGTAAAACTACTAAATGTAATGTGAGTGTCTTCTGGGAGATAGTACTTCTTTACTGCATCAAAGTTGGTGGGTTTGGGTTTTTGTTTTTTTTTCACTTTCAGTGAGCAAAGATGCTCAGTATGTTGAATGGGAGGGACAAAATTTTACTCTAAATGACCAATATTGGTATAAGTCTTGCCACAAACTTTAGCTGGGTCAGTATTTCAATCCTAATATTGCAGAAGTTCTTTATCATGTGTACAGGGAAAAGCTTATAGACAAATAACAAGCTTGTATTAAATCCATCTGTAAGCTAGGAAGTGGAATAACGTATGGACTAGGGAGAGAAATTTGTAGTACTGAGTACTGTGAATATAATTTCCATGTTCAGTACCATGATTACCATTATTCTAGAAACGTGAACCTCTGCTGTGTAGTGATTTTAGAACTGCTGAAGATGTGGATGGCAGGGTAATTGGAGAGGGAATACAGACATAAACCGCTTCGTTTTCGTACTCCAGGTTTCTATCGTTATACATCAACAGGCTTGAACAAGGCGTGCAATCTAGTAATAATTTCACAGTGCATGAAACTGCTTTTAATAGATTGTTGGTTTTGTTTGCTTTTTTTTCTCAGCCACCAAACATTGTTTCCCAGCACACTGGTGTAACTCAAAGAATACAGGGTTCCAAAGCAAGGGCAGTGCTCACTAACTGTGGTACAGTGTAATCTTGCCCTACAAATGTGCAAACAATAGCAAAAGTATGTGTTTCTGAATATGGCACAGCTGTTATCTTCTCCTGAGAGCAGGGAGCGTTACAATGACATAGACAGAACGCCCAGTTAAAACCACTCATGCCGTTTTATTGCATTTAAATGGGGCATGTAAAAAAAGCAAGGGCCTGTTCTTCCATTCAGATAAGTATCAGTTCAGACTACTGCAGTACTACTTTTCTGCGCAGGCTTTGAAAAACAGAGGCAAAGAATTCCCCTTTTTCCTTCCCCTCCTATTACATTTCTGGCACCCAGTATGTGAAATCTCAGTTGGAACCTGGAACTTTCTGTTCTCAGAATCTGCGCTTCACTAGTAACCTGGAACAAGAATTTTTTTTTTTTTTTAAACTTTTTTTTTTTTAATTACGGTCATTAGTTTGGATATTTTAAGTGATTGTTAATGATTAAGATTATTTGTGGAAAGGAGACTACTTGAAAAACAGATAAGACATTGCCAGAACTGCAAGAGGAAATAGATGTAAATTCTGTGTTTTAGCTTATTTTAAGGTGTTGAGCATTTAGGAATTGCAAGGTTGAACTCAGTCAGACTAATCATCACAAAGTGCTTGAGCTCTATTTATTTTGTTTTAAGCAATTGTATTGGCTTAAATCTAATAATTATGTCTGACTTTTTTGTCATTATGTCTGAGTGTATATGTGATTATTTTGCATATTGGATTGGTAAGAAGCACTGTAATTCAATCTACCTGATCAAATTTAGTCTAAGGGTTAAATGAATGGAAAACATCTTAAACTGCATTTAATTCTGGCATTTATGCGTGTGATAAGAGGGCTTTGTGAGAGCTGTAGAGGGTTGTTGTAGAATGAGGGGAAAGCAAATACATTCTTAAGTGGTTTTTTGCATATTTAGCCAGAGGGAAAAATGACACTAAGGCGACATCATCAAATACTGTAAAACTAACTTTTTAATACAGATCTCCATTGTTGTTTTAAGTGCTTGAGGGGTTGGCAGTTTGGTTTATTTTGGAACTTGCTGAACTATATGAAGTGTGTCTCCAGGGGCCTGGTATTTTAATACCTAGTAGAAGGTTGTATAACAGTAGATGATGTATTTTGCCTGCCTTCAATGCCGTAAATAAATTACACGTGCTGGCTTGGGAGAGCATATCTGAGGTGTAAATCAAAGGCTAATATAAGAGGGGAAAAAAACAATTAGTGATATCTTGTAACCGATTTGGCTTTTTTATTCATTTATCTCTAATCAAGAGATGTAAGAGCAATGAATGTATATGTATGTATAAAAATGTTAACATGTATAAAAATGTTAACATGAGGCATTTCCCAAGAAGAGGTAGAGGGTCTAGGATTATTGTAAATAAGTGCTACGATTCGCTGCTTTTTCACAATTTTCTGTGGTTAAGTCACTTAAATACTGAAGTCAACAATCCTCTAGGCAAAGAAAGGTAATATAACTTTAAGTGTATTGTAAAAATTGAAATTTGATAGCTTCCACTTTATATCTCCTATCTAGGTCTTGGTTGTATTAAAAGGAAAATAGATACATGTGTCAGTTTTGGAGCATAATCTTTTTTTGAGTTTAAAGAATGATAAATGTGCTTCAAAGCAGCAACACAACAATTTATTAATATGAATGTTTTGCTAAATACTCCATGCTTAATGCAATCCCCATTCCTTTATAATAAGTTTAAATATTAATTCTTTGGAATGCTAGATGCCTGAAGCTAGATAGAAATGCTGTGCAGTTTCAGATATCTAGGAGTGGGCTTGTGAAACAGGATATTTAACTGGGAGAGATGAGTAGCACATTTCAGAGTTATTAGGGCAGAACAACAATGCGAGAGGATGACTTAAAAAAAAAAGTTACAAAATTGTTTTCTGTGCATGAGGCTTAAATACCCTAGAGTTATTTATCTGAAATACAAGAGCAGATTTCCTATGTATGTAGGTTCTAGATTGCATTTTTTATTATTACTTTGTTTAACTTCTTTTTAGCCTCCTGCCCCTCTCTAAAGCAGCTGGCTTTGATTTAAACTGAATCCTTCACTGAGAGCAAATGATCAGTCACTTACGATGACTGTGTGTTGTGCTCTTTGATGGAACATCTTCGTAGTGGCAGACACGTAAGAGAGAAGGCCAAATAGGACAGGAAGGGTGCTTGAGGAAAGCAGCAAGTTGCATTCAGAAGGACTCATTTCACTCTAAACCAGCTCTCGATTATTGTTCCTTATTTAAGCCCTGCCTACTTCCCAACCCCCATCTGTGCTGGCCAGAGAAGAGAGAGTTAAAGTGAGAACAGATAAAAGAGGAAATTTCTGTTTTATTTCCCAGTATTTTCTGGGAAAATCCCAGAAAGGTTTTAACATGAGAGGGAGTTGTAGCACTGACTTCAGGAGAAGGCCAGTACTGAATGTTTTTGAAAATCTCATCTATGCTCTTTTGAGGCACAGAAGAGAAGATCCAAGTGTTAATGCTCTCCCAGAGAGACAAGTGTGTAAGCTGAAGCAGCTCAGTAGCTTGGATGCCAAGGTCAGTCAGCACTGCACGTTCACCTTTAATTTTTATTTCTGTTCAAGACCCTGTGTGGGTCTAAAGCCAGTGTGATTTGCCATCATACATGAACCAGGCAAAAATGGTGAAGCATTGTGCCAGCAGCTGACATGGCCAAGTATATAAATGTTTCAAATGAAAAGAGGGTGCTTGAACTCTATTCTAGGCTGTACCACTTGTATCATTTTGGGGCAAGTCTGTGTACTGTTAATGATATTTCTACTGCATGAGTGTAACGGAGTATGGTGTAGAGAAAGAGAAGCCGATTTTGGAGCCAGAAACAGCGTAGTTGTTTCAGTACACCATCAGGGCCAGCTTAATTTTCTATGCTGAGGGACAGAGTTTGTTAGTTCAGATGCAGTGCTTGGGTGATGTGGCTGGGCTCTGAGTTCTGATCTGGTATTGTTGCAGGATGCTGCACTGCAACATGTGGCTGTATCAGCCTGGCGTGTCACTTGCTTGAGCATGGCTGCACCCCCTCTACACAGTGTGTGCATGGACAAGATTTCTCTCTTTGCTATGTGAAGTACATGGTGCTTGCCCTTGCTGGTAAGTCTCCTTGAGTGTGAGTGCTGAAAAGTGCAAAATACATATTTGTTATCTTTGGGAGAATAAGGTTTTTAATGGAACAATTTAGTCGGGCTTCTTACTGCTTGGCATCTGGTTTATGCTGCCAGTTGCAGAATTGTTGCTGAGGAACAAATTCTCCCATTTATTTTAGTGCTTGACAAGCTGAGGTGAGGGAAAGGAGGCTACATTAAGGGAGCTGTGTTGGAAATAGCCAATAATAAATATCTGTTGGGAGGAAAATCTTCTCCCCTGGTTTGCTGGAGGAACAACTTCAGGGTTGCCCTTGCCTTCCAGCAGATGGAAGAGTCTCTTATGGCTGTTGTTCTTCAGGCAGAAATCACCCAACGGGTTGTATGCACCCTGGGCTTGAGGTGCAGGTAGCTACTACAAGGTTCCTGAGATCCTCATCACTCTGGCAGAACAGATTCTGTATGCAGCTGAGACTGTCTCCCAGGACTTGACGAAGAAAAAGCAATACTAAATTCCTCCTTTCTGGATATCTGATTGTTGTAATGTTCACTTTCCTTGAAGTCATCAGAGCTGGTTTATGTTCAACTGAAACTGAGCTGGCCTGGCTCCATTATCCCTAGCTCTGGTGCAAATCTGAAGTGACGCCATTTTAAAACCAAGAGTGGATAAAAAGGAGGCAGACTTGAGCCCTGGAGGGCTAATGCATAGAAGTTTGTCCTTTAAGTATGGACTCAGTTCACTTGGCAAAAGAAAAAGATGTCTCACATTTTTAATCTGAACAGTTTTGCTTCTTATTTTTCCTCTAGCCAACTCACCACAAATTGGCTTATATTCTTTTTCTTTGAATTCTTGAGCTATTTGATAAGGTTTGCTGACTTGTCATATTTTTGTGGGGATAAGCTACAGACTGTGTGTGTGAATGGTTCTCTTTTCAAAACAAAGATCCCCATGCATTTCAGCATCTGTCTGATTTGAATGGGTATGCAGGAAATTTAAGGGGATGTTTACCCCTAGAGCACACTTGCTCTTTGCCTTTTTTTTTAACTTATTCTTTCTACTGTCTTAGCCTCCTGGCCTCTGTCTTTTATTTTGTGCAACTTTGCAATTGGCTTATTTTTAAATATATGTAAAGGGTTGTAACTTATTTGAATTGTGGGCTAAATATGTGGAAGTATGGCAACTGGTGTAAATAGCTTTTGGTCTGCTGAATGTGTATATACTCAAAATCTGTCAGGGTGATTTGGCTAGCTTTTATTGGAAACATTATTCATGTGAGATCTCCTTTCTCTTACTGCATCCTGTCAGAAGCAGTTAGGCAGAGATTACTGGCATGAATACTCAGACTGCCTTGTCAAAAATTGCTTTTATGCCTATTCGCTTAAAAGTTTGCCACTTCCATAAATACTTTTACAAGTACGTATATTTTGCAAGATTAGTCACAGAAGCCAATATAAAGGGCATCAAACTCTAGAAAGTGAGAGCAAATTATTGCAATGACTAATCATCAATAGTGTTTTGAGCCCAAATGTATGATGGCATTGGCTACAAATAGAGTATATTTGGCAAGTTTGAGTGAGAACACTGGTGTTTTGCAGAGGCTTCCTGCTTCAGTGGTACCCAGGTTAAGTTTCTCAAAATGGGACTAACCTGCTTGGGGAAATTTCCTTGCTAATGGTTAGTGTTAACGCCAACAATAGAGTTTTTATTAGCTGTTGGAGAACTTGCTGGGAGACTTGAAAATTAAGAACAGCAAA
>NW_009260594.1:1444596-1504445 GCF_000687185.1 Egretta garzetta | reverse complement strand
CTCTGAAGTGGTAGGGAGGCAGTTTCAGAGCCTAGATAATATGAGACTTGAGAGGAAGCATGGTGAAAAATAGCCTTATAACCAACTAGCATTTAGGTAAAAATGAATTATGATGGTAACTACCACTACAGAAAACAATCTGGAAGATTGGATGTAGCCTTCAGTGTGAAGGCTCCTGACTACAACAGCATTTGCTAGTTTGATGACCAGCCCAGATTTAGAATATAAGCTAGATATGAGAAAGACTTTCTAAACATAGAATCCACCAATTTATAGATCAGAGTTATAATTTGCATGTATGGTGCCCACACATCCTTCAGAGGCACCAGTCTTGTTCTACTGGTATGGAAGAAAATCTATTGCATCCTTTCTGAAGCTGAGTGTGGCCGTAGGTTTTCCCTGTTGGTACTAAGTACTTTGTGAATCGCACCTGATATTCAGCACATTCTGTCTCTTCTACATTGGTTTATTCTTCCACAGCGATTATGTGGGCTTTGACACTAGGAAAGAATACTAACTAGGAGTATACTTGGCTTTTGACATATGGTGCCCAAGCAGGCTGTGAGTTGTTTGTCACTGGAGTTTTTAAATACAGGCTGGATGGAAATCCTACTGTGGGATGTAACTCTATGGGCCTGACCATCTTTCCTGTGACATTTATAATTCCCACACTCAACTCTTAGGCGCTATAAAGAGTTACAAGAGGTCCCTCAAACTGTAATACTCCAGGCTTCTATCCTTTCTGACTTACTCAACAAAGTTCAAATCCCTCCTTGTCTAACGCTGGTGTTTCTGGCCACTCATTTGTTTGTCAAGAAAACACCAAGAAGGCATACAATAAAAACCAGACTGAGTGAAGGGCTCTAGGAGCAGCAGTTGGGAGAGCCAGTGGTGGGACAACTGGGCATGGAAAATGATTGATTTTTATGTGCAAAGTAGTTGTGAAATGTTCTGTGGCATTTTGGGGACATGCCATTGCTAGCAAACGATTGCCTGTTGGGGATAGAAAATGCCAACCATTGTTCTGAAGAAGGAAATAGCCTTATTGATACTGAATTAGGCTCACATTGACTTATTATTATTCATTTGCAATGCATCCTGTTTTCCAAATATGAAAATCAACTGGCCATGCTTAAGTCCTCCAGCACCATTGGCCTTTAGTTGTTGGTTGTATCTACATCCTTATGGTCCAGATGGAGCTTTGACTGCTTAGATCTGGGGATGTATTGTGCTGGAAGTCTGCATTAACAGAGCAGCTGAAGGAAGCTGCTTAAAAGAGTTCATCAAGCTTGTTCTTGTTTTATAACAAGCCTGAGAGTGAGGCTAGCAAAGGTTAAATGTGGTAGATTAAACTTCTGGGATCCATTTTGAATTGTCACATGCGATGTTGATGGCAGAAAACCAGCGGTATAGAAAACAATAATGTTGCCTTTTGAGTGGAGTAAGAACTGATTTATAGAAATTGAGATGCATGCTAAACAGTATTTTGTACAGTGACAATATTTTGTATACAACTATGAAAGTTTGAGTTTTGTTTGCAGTGTTATCTAAGAGTTTCTACTGAAATCCTGACAGAAAACGACTACCAGTAAAGTCGTCTGTTGCTTCAGATTAAGGAAATAATCACTAAAAATTAGGTGTGCCACATGGATTTCTTAAGCAATGATCAGGAACTGGACAATGAATACTTTCATACAATCAAACACATGAGGCTATACCTTAGCATGGAGGATATAAACTGTTGTTATAGATGGGAGGCTGTATGTCCTGGAAAGCAGTGACACTGAAAAGGATTGGGATGTCATATTTAATTGGTATGAGAAAACAAATTTCTAATGGGGTATGAGGTGATACGACACATTATTAAAAAAGCATAGGGAAGTGATGTTATCTCTCTGTTAAGCACCACTCAAGTTGCAGGAAGATAGATTAATTTAGGAAGATGGATTAACTTTCTTAAACGGCTTTGAAAAATCAAAGGATTTGGAGATCATACCATATGTGGTATGGGTGGAGTAATGGAAGATTAGAGGCAATCTGGTCCAGAATGGAGATGCACTAGAAGAGAAAATATGTGGTACTTGAGGGTTCATTTGGGTGCAGATACATGCAAAACGGCATCTCATGGTTGGAAACCAAGAAACGCCAAACAAGAAGGAAGACCCATGTTTTCGACTGCAAGGATAATTAACCCTGGCACAGCTTAGCAAAGGATGTGATAAATCCTCTGGTACTTGGAGTTGCTGAGCCAGGTTTGGGTGTTTCTGTGGAAGAAATAATTAATTTCAACCATGAACAATTGCATTCAGTGGTAGAATCACTAGATGACCAAGCTGGACCATCCCATCGGCTTCCACTTGCAACCTGTAAAAGGTCAGATTCCAGGCCATCTCCTGCTCCCAGACCTGGTGCTGCTCTTTCTTCATGTACCCTCTGCATTGCAATCCTTGGGCCTAGCATCTATGTTGAAGCCAAATTTAGGGCCTCATTCTGGTTTCAAGACAGGTGTCAGGGTGGGGAAGGAGGAGCATTACCATTGACAGTAATTATGGTAAGGCAATCACTAGCAACTAATGTTTCCTTCAAACCCACTCTTTTCTTTCCTCGTCTTGTCTCTCTCTCCAGCAAACAGCACTACTCCTCCTTGACTAGACTAGTCTCTATTCAGAGATGTTATGATGGAAGCTACTGTCTCCTAGGACCTGGGCTGAGACCAACTAAAGCCAAGTGCTGGGTTTAAAACGTGGACACGTGGGGAAAGGGTAACAGCTGTGATCTTCCTTCTCTTACCAAGCACGGATGATTTTCAACATTAATGTCCTCCCTTTTTTTGCTTTCTGAAATGAAAACAAAGGCGCTCAGCCTCCTTCCTTGCACAGTAATAGCGACATACTAACACAGTTATTACAGCAAACATTGTGGCCCTCTCTGGTCATGATGTTTTCTTTCTGTGGGGAGACTGAAATACTAACTCACAAATAATGTCTTTAGAAGTCATATTAGTCACACATTTTTAAGACATTCCAAAATCATACCAACCTCCTTCTGAGCTTGTCTGTTGCTACCAATGATTCAAAGTTTTGAAAACTCTCCTTTAGTTTTGATTTACATTTTGGTCTTGGGCACTTGTTATTTCTGGCAAATGCCAGCTCAGTTTCATTAAAGAAAAATCTGTTTTACAGTCATGCAGCTCAGATCTGCTGCGCTTCTAATAATTGATGGCTGGTTTCCTTATTTCCTGCATTGTAGAAAAATAAGGACCTTGTTAGACCCAAACAAGCCTGCATAAAGTCACAGTGTGAAACATTAGGTTGGGGGTGAGCAGAGCAGCTGTGGGCAGGTTTTACAACTTTGGGCCACAGTTGATTGAGGCAGCCAAGGGAAACTGAGAGATAACCATGTGACTAAAATTCGGTTGAGTTCTTTGGCTCCCTGGCCTGAGATTTATATTTGCGACACCTTCCCCCTCTGTCAGTCCCTGGGCCAGACACAAGTCTGTGTCTGTATATGTACTTACAGCTCCGCGCACCCTGTGGTGTGGCCGCTGTGCCCATTGCCTGCCATGCCACTGCGGGACATGTCTATTTCCAATGTTGGCTGTCTTGCTCCTACAGCCCACAACAGTGCAAGTGTGTGCTTTGGAAGAAAGCAGCTGCCATGTGGTGGGGATGAAAAATCAAGAGCAAACACTTTCAGAATTTCTGCAAGTGGGCAAATTAATTTCAATCTGAACTGTCATCACAAGGGCCTTTTTTTCCTTCCCCTTTCCTTTGGGTGGTATCTTTGATTTATATTTCTGAATGGGGCCCTTTGGTGCCCACTAAGAGCATGTGCAGTTCAATTTCTTTATAGATGATCAGTTACAAAATCATGTCAGTTTCTTGGTTTATGTTATTGTGGACAGGTTTCATGTTTGGTTATTTTTTTGTTGTTGTTGTTGTTCTGTTTTAAGACCAGTGAAACTCAGTGATGCCTATGTTAATTGAAAACAATCTGTAGATTTTAATGAGCAGCTAATGTCTTATCAGGTATTCTTCCACAATTCAATAGCTGTCAGATGTCTCCTATCATATTGCCCCTCCATAAAAGCCTGCTAGTAGAGACAGGATCCTGCCATAAGAGATTCGTGGAGTTAAACGGCTCCTAGGAAGCCAAGCAATGACACCTGAACAGTGCCATAAAAGGTGGGGGTTTTTTTCCATGTACTTATCAGGTCCCGTCTGTTTCCTCTGAGAACTGGATGGTTGTTTTCAGGCAAGACAAATGTGTGATGAGTCTCCTAGGCACTCCTTTGAAGGACTTGCTCCTCAAAGGAGTTGCTGAAGAGTTTGTAGGAACTGTAGAACCACTGAAAAATCAAGCCATTAAGTTTCCTCTACTAAAGGTATGATCCAGAGAGTTATTTAGGCACCTAACTCCCACTAACATCAGTGGAAACTCAGTGCCTACATACTTCTCTGGATCTGGTACTTAGTCTTCTGGTGTTGAATGTTACATAGTTCATACTTTCTGTGGGTCTCTTTTTATGGCATCTTCTGTGAGTGGTGCAATAGTATTAAGTTTGAATTCTTCCTATCGTGAGTTCCAGCATGTTGCCTAGAAAGCTATGCCATGTGATGATCTACTGTTCCACCAGGAGTTGAGGCCTCATAGACAAGCAGTGTGGTGGGAGAGCGACTCAGAGAAAGTGCACTGCTCTTTTATTAATTACTGAGGGAGGATGGGGCTGACCTTCAGGCAGTGAGACTTTGTTGAAAGAGGAACTAAATTGACATACTCATTTGTTTGGATGAAAATCCAGGGAAAATTGGGAGATTTTTGTTGGCATTTCCTCCACTCAGTACTGATCTTATCATGCTGGTTTAGTAGTGGAGCTCCTTTGGCTCCTTGCCAGGTGATACCATTGCAGTCTGTCTGAGATGTGCAAGATAAAAGATCTCAGGGAATTACAAGTATGACTTTCCTATCAAACTGTTCTGGTGTTAGAGTCTTCTGACCCAGAAAACTAGCATTCTGTTTAAAATTTTCTTATTGAAAGAAAAGGAAACACCAGAGATGGAAAGTGGAGCCTGATGTTTATAAGGGCCCTGAGAGCAGCTGTAATTAGTGCAGGTTTTGGAAGAGACTTGTTGATCTGCCAGCAAAGGGCCCTGGTGTTCAGCCAGGTTAGATGTAGCCTGGGAGTAAGCACTTGGGAACTGCATACCATACACTGATTCTGTGTCTGGCACTGAGAACATGAAGTGTCCTCTCACTTAACATATAAAATAAAATACTTTGCGTACTTCTGGTGTGTCCTGTGAGATACTCCGGAGGTCTGAGTCACTGCCCAGCCATTCGGGCTGGTTCTCTAAACTCTGACTTGTGAAGGGCTGCATCAGGGTGCTGTGAGAGTTACTCTGCTGGGTGCTGTGATAATGAGATCACCCTACTGGGTGCTGTTTTAGTCTTGTGGTACTGTGCAATTCACAGTTTTAATATGGGCCCACAGGTCTGATAGTACTGCCAACTGAGTGATGTGAGAGTGAGGAAGTTCCTGTGGCAACAGGAATCCCCCTTGTGAGCCCATTCCTTGCAGAGACTCACAAGAGTGGTGCTGTAAATCTATTTCAATTATTTTCAGGTAAATTCAGGAGTGATGCTCAGCAGTACTGCAGGAATTTTGTGGTGCTGGAATGCTTTTATGGCTTTGCATGAGGTGCCAGCCACATCAGCATCACTGGCTGAACGTAAGGCTTGCTTACTTGACTCTACCTCCCTTGCCTGTATCTGCTGTCATCTTCTTCCTCCTGTGTTTTAATTACGTGGCCTCTTCCCATCCCCACAACTTTGGCTGACCTGTACTAGAACTGACCTCCCTGGTACCAGGAAGGTGTGACTGGGAACCCAGAGGAACTCCGTAAGAAGGTGTTCTTCTAGAAGACTGGCGATGCTGTGAGGGCAGCAGAAGTTGAGGTCTGCTTGCTGTCCCGCACAGGTAAGCACAGTGAACTGTTACAAGGCACATTGACATTCTTTGGGCAGTTTTAGTGTTGGAACAAGTCCCAGGGCAGTGAACATTCCTACAATAAGATGATGAACTCTGGCAGATTATTTAACAAGACACAATTGGTAGAGATTTGGGTAAGTGAACATCAGAGCCTGGTAACTATACGAGGAGTGCTGTACCAGTTCCTGACTAATAGTATTATCCTATAATTCCAAATCCAGAGGCAGAAGAACCAGTGAGTTACTCAGATTGTAGACATGCAGCTCCCATTTTTCAAAGGTGAACATTTCAGAAAGGAGTGAAATCTAGAAAACTTTGTGGAGACTTGCATAAAACTGTTCAACGTTAACTTCAGCTGTTCCCCGTAGGAGCAAATGCAGAGTTGGGTAGAGAGAGGCAATGTGTGGACCCATTTCCTTCTGAGAGGTGAATGATGAGCAGGTCAGGGCACCCAGACTCTCTGTGTCTGTGCACATCCTAGGCTGATCAGTTGGTGACTGAAGGGCTGGGCGAAGTTGAAGGTATGATTGGACATGGAAGGGAGGGACCACTGGGAAAAGACAGGAGGAATAGGAAAAATTAGAAACCAATGGGGATCAGCTGCTTTGGACATGAGTATAGGCTCATCTGCACAAAGAATTCAAACTGGACCTGCAGAAAGTAAGTGTGTGTGCGCATGTATGTGATCAAAGTAGTCATTAAGGAAAAAACCCAGATATTCTTTATTTTCTTTTTAAAGCTTCAAAATTGAACTATTGAGCCATGAGCTTCTTGTTCCTCAGTTTTCACGGTGCATGAGAGGAAAACATTTGACTTCCTTTCTCAAGGATTCTAGAGCTGTTGTCATTCCAGTTTCCCTGTTTTTAGACAGGAATCAGAACTGTTCACCACTTCCCAGATACTACAGAAGTCAGTGGGATCTCAGGCAAAGAATACTGCTTCTAGCAGAGCTAAATTGAGTGAGCCACCTAGCAAGTTGGCCAGCTCTAGGACACAGTGGGCAGCATGGTCCACAGAAAGGTGCTGGGGGATGGAGAAGGACTCTGGCCTTTCTTGTCCATGTTGCTGTAGAGCAGAAGGCTGGGCAGGGCAGGTGTCTGATGCAGAGCCCACTTGGTTGGTAGGAGCAAGGAACTGGGAAGGACCGCAGGGACAATCGAATCCAATTTGTTGCTATTGCAGGCAATCGATGCTCAGTCCAGGGAGTATCTGTCCCACACCACCCACAAGCCACAAAGCACTCCCCAACAGCCTATAACAAACTGAGGTCAATAGCGGAAAATACCAAAAGCCACAAACTGCTGTGTGTTGTAAAGAGCAGGAGAGGTTGAAAGCACTGACCATGGCCTGCAACTCTGGAAAGGCTGGGAATTTCCTTAAATAAAAATTCCCAGATGACCCAAGCATCAAATTTGATCATTGGTGTAAGTACCAGAACTGAGTACCACATGTTATTTGTATACTTGGACAATCAGAACTGGTGACAAACTGGTGCCCACCAATGCCAGACTGGAGGGACTGAGGAGAGCTCACAGAGATCCTGTGCGTGCTGTTTGGACTCGCTGGTGGTTACAGCAACCACATTTCCATGCAGGGCACAAGAGAACGTACTTTTTTTTTTTTTTTGTCCCCTTCTTTTTCCTTTCTTCCACTCTGTTTTAATAACTGAACCCAATGGCTCCTCTTAGTTATGGGGGATTTTTACAGCAGAGTTGCATGGTGGAGAGACCTGGTTTTCATTGTGCAGTCCGGGATATCAGTTTTAACCCAGAGGCAGTGATGTTATTTAACAGGTGCCTTAAAGGCATAGTGCTTATTTAATCACCGTCTCCATATCAACATTATGTAAATTGAAATTGCTTAGGTACGCAATTAATTGTGAATGCTTTAGACATTTTTAAAGGCATAAGACAATACCTGAAGTTCCATTTTAAGAATATCCAGGTCAAAGGACACACATGTTTTTATTTTCTTATTTGAGGTATAATGTGTTCAAGGCAGATTTATGGCACAACCTTTGTTTATTGACTTGTACTTTTCCACATGAAACTAATGGAACATGACAGATGATATTTATGAGGCATGTGTTCTTGATTAAATCATGTTAGACATTAAAACCTGATAAAAGAACGTATTTTAAAGGCTGGATTAATAGAAAAGGAGACAGCATTGATTGGGGAGTTTACACGGAACAAGACACCTTGGTCTTAGACTGAGCATTTATAGGTGAGATATGTGGTTATAAAACTTTAGAAGCTGAACAGAAAAAGATTAATAAGCTTTTGCTCTTTGGAAAGTTTGAGTTTTGATTTTTTCCCTCTGTCAGCCATCAGCCACCTCATATTTCTGGTCTTTCAAGTGAATTTATTCAGTTCTGCTTAAGAACTTGTGACCCTTTATGGCCTACTGCTTTTACTGTTGGCCCTACATGTGTACTATGTGCTTCAGGATTCCCAGTCAGCAGATCCATGCAAGCAGCCTTTGATGCTGCTAAAAACTGCTCTGTAAACATGCTCTGAATTCTGCTTATATGGCTGCAAATTGGGTAAATCAGCAAGAGTCAGATGGAGCTGCTTGTCCCCAGCTTGATATCTGGGGCTTTGCACGGAGTTCTTAATAATAGGTTAGTAGGGAATCACCCTGTGTAATATTTTGCATGTCAGCATAAGAGTATCCTCTAAGTATTTCCTGTGGAGAGCAATTAGATGATTTTGGTAAACACAAGAAGTGGGAACAGCTTGAATTTTCTTGTCTTAACTCAGTATTAAGTGTAAAGGGAAAGCAGATACCTGCATTCTGCTTTCAGTTACACAGGTGCCAACCTGGAATATTTCCACTGATTTGAGCTACACTGATTTCAGCTACATGGATGTATCTAAGATCTCATTCTGGCTTGGTGCAGCATTTTCACTCCTGAGTTTTAGCTTTCTGTGGCTGAATTTGTGCTAACCTGGATCTTCCTCAAAGCTGCATCTTCTCTAGGACAAATTGCTGCATGAGAAGATAGCCTTGAGTTCATAAGTTGGTTTATATAGCATTTTAACCTCATATCAGCTTAGACTTCTAGAAGCACCATTAACTACAAATATAAGAACATTTAAAGGATGTTTTTTAGGACAACAGAGTAAAATTACGTGTTGTTGTGCAATATTTACCTCCTTCCTGCAACGTCTTCATCATAACTGAAAGACTCGTGCCAAATTAATAACTGTTTACTTTTCATCTAAAACCAATATATTTTCTGGACGAGATACGGTAAAAATATGTTAAAATTATAAGTTTCAAGTATTTAAATGAATAAAATGCTTCAATTCTACAGGGAAGGAATGCAAATTATAGGTACATTTATGATTTGCTTTAATTTGGACTTCTCAGGAGAGATAACTAGAAATATTTGCAAAATGAGAAAGTTACATAAGAAGTACAGTTTTCTGTAAATAGAGATGTGTTTATGAAGTCTTGTGTGATTTTAATTTATTTGAGTTAAAGCAAAAGCTTGCATGTAGTATCATCAAAGCAAGCTGTATTTGAAAATCTGTTAGCTAAAGTACACCCCTGCTTTCCAACAAATCCAGTGGAAATTTTTTTTTCCTTTTCTCATCTTGCTTACTAAAACTTCCTTACCTACCTGAGATTTTAGAATAAGCCTTCTCTCCCATTAGAAAGTGAAAATCTTCATAATGCATATGTTTCCCTGTAGAGATTTCAGCCCTCCTTCCCCAGCCGTATGGCATAAGCCAAAACAACAGATGTTAGAGAACGAAAAGAATAGAAAATAGCACTGGAAGTAATATAATGTTGTTATATTAATATTTTGCATCCTAAAGGATTTAGCAGAATTTAAAAGGCTTCAAAGATGGATTGAATAATAAAATCAGAGACTTAAAAAAAAAAATGGATTGAGACTGAAGAGAATGGGAATTATTTTATTGGGAATTAGTACAGATCAGAGATGCACAATGTTTGTGCAAAAAAAAAAGAGGGGGAGAAAATGGATGGTATTGAAGAAAATGCAGTTTAGTCCTTCAGTCCTACATAAAATGGAAAAATTTATCACTTTTAGAAAGTGATATTCAAATGGGAAACTGGATGCTGAATGCAAAAAGCTGGTGGAAGAGTATTTATCCTGTTTTTGCTTATACAAGTAAAGGTACTCCTAAGCTTTGTGAGGGCATAACAACTCTGCCCTCATAGCCAGGTTGTCAGATTCTCCTGGAAAAATAGCACTTTTAATCACCAGTGAAAATGGCTGCTGCTGATGGCCTGCACTGACGAGATGACAGACATCCTCCTTTCCCCAGCCAGGATCAATGCTCCCCACACCATTTCTGGCAGATCTTTGCCAAGTCTATTCTTACATACTGTCAAGAACAGAGATTCTGTGTCCCCTCTATCCTAATAGCTGTCTTTCACAGTCCTCTCCTTGATGTTTAAACACTGTCTTGTTTGCTAAGCTTGACTCTGCTGCTGCCTTTGCTGCTGATGCCACAGCAAAATTCGTTTTGAGTTTTATGTAGTGATGCTAGCAATAGGACAGGAACTGGATCCAGAAATAATCCTTGACTTAGATTTTTCTAAGTCTGTGTAAGTTGAAGAAAACCTGAGTTCCTTCAGCTCCAACAGATAATGCTTCACTAGAAAAACTAGTTGGCGCTATTAATCATAAATGAATTGTCCTTGGAATCAAAGTGTTGGTACCTGGCTGCCAGGGAGGAAGCCCTGCAGTTATAACTTTACTCTCAACATGGCTTCCTACTGAAAAGGTTCTTGATGGTTCCCCCAGTTTCTCTACTTCCTTTGCTCTGTCCTGCCATGCTTTGCCAGAGCAGTTGTTCCTCTTTGGTCTATTGCTTTTTCTTTGCATGGTGGTTTTTTCTTTTTTTTTTTTTTTGCTTACTGCTGGTTTGTGTTTCTGCATCGCCTTTCTGTGGAGGTTGCAGACTGGTGGTGCTGGGGCATTGCTGAAGGAAGCTAAGCAGGCTGGGCAGGAGGCCTTTAGAAGATGCCTGTAATGGGCATTTTGTACGTCAGGATCTCCTTGGAAGTCTCTTGGGAAGCAAGTATGATCTATTGGCCGTGGTTTTGCGTCCTTGTAAAGAGAGAGGGAGAGGACAGCTCCAAGGAAACCCAGCTGTCACAGGGTGCTGTTGCTGCAGGGTGACTGAGAACTAGGTATCACTGAGGTGAAGTCCATGTCTAACATGCACCACTGTCTTTTGTGGTGTGTTCTAGATGGTAAGAAATAGCCATATTTGAGTCCTTATTACCAAGCATGTTCAAAGCACTATGCTAGAGAGAGAGATACATACGTAAGTACATACACAGGTACATACACATATAGCACGAGCATTATCCCAGCTCTCTGTGCTGCTGGGAGGCAGCAATGCCCCATTTCCTGCCATTAGACTTTACTGGATCAAAGAGAAAAAGAATATAAATCCAGAGGTTGTAGAAGTTTGTGTTTAATCTGCATTTCTAATATAAACAGAAAGAAAAACACAGATCAACTAATACTGATTAATTATATCCTTGTGCTGGTGGCCAAGAATGGAGAGTATCATGCCATATAGAGTATATACAACATGTTCTTTTTATGAATCAGCCAGGGAAGGCATCCAAGCTCTTTTGGTAGGTAGGTAAAGGGTTTAGTTAATTTTCAGATTTTGAAGCCATCTGGAAAAATTTAACCGAAATTATGTGCCTCAGAGTCCCAAGATAAATCATTTTCCTACTTACACAATTGTTCCTCATTAAGCTAGTCAGGTTAGGGCTGATTAAACTGTGATATAACTCAGGATTTCATAGAGCATTTTGTAGATATAGTTTTGGTGGTAAGAGTGATACTGGTATGAGCCCCAACTGAGAAATTCAACAGAAAAAAATAATTTCATGGGGTGGAATAAACACTACATGGAACAGCAACAATTAAACAATTCTGTTCAGCTCTGTGTGGTTTAAGACATTGTCCTTCACGACAAATGTTTTATCTGAATAGTTCAGCGTGTACGTACCTGTGTATGTACTTACATATGTATCTCTAGCATAGTGCTTTGAACATGCTTGGTAATAAGGACTCAAATATGGCTATTTCTTACCATCTAGAACACACCACAAAAGACAGTGGTGCATGTTAGACATGGACTTCACCTCAGTGATACCTAGTTCTCAGTCACCCTGCAGCAACAGCACCCTGTGACAGCTGGGTTTCCTTGGAGCTGTCCTCTCCCTCTCTCTTTACAAGGACGCAAAACCACGGCCAATAGATCATACTTGCTTCCCAAGAGACTTCCAAGGAGATCCTGACGTACAAAATGCCCATTACAGGCATCTTCTAAAGGCCTCCTGCCCAGCCTGCTTAGCTTCCTTCAGCAATGCCCCAGCACCACCAGTCTGCAACCTCCACAGAAAGGCGATGCAGAAACACAAACCAGCAGTAAGCAAAAAAAAAAAAAAAGTACGTGTGTTTATATAATTATATTTTAATATGTACTAAATTTATATTCTACATAATCTTTTCTGTGAATCAAAGACACTGAAGTGTCGTACATGTTACTGCAACAGTAACAAATTTGAAAAGCAGCAGCAAATAATTATGTCAAAAACCAGCTTCATTATATTCTTTGTCTCTTCTCTGCATTCGTAAGCAATCTCTTGTAACTGAGAAGCAGAGGGAGAAGGAAGACAAAAAGTGAATATTGTTCTTTTTTGTATTTTAAGTGAAAAGAAGTTGATGAACCTGATGCTGTGTAAATGGAGACATAATTCAGTGGATATGAAATGTCCTTGCATTTAATAATTTCCAGTGCTACTCTTAATTTTAGAAAATATTCTGGAAATCAGTTATTTCAGTTTTGGAAAGATCAATCTCATATGCCAGTATGTTGTCCTTATGTACTTGAGTATTCTTGTTGACTTCAAAGGTCTACTTGCACAAGAGCATTATTAGTGAGCTTGAATTTACAGACCTGGCTGTGAAGTGCTTTAGATGAATCTGATTAGGATTCTTGGGTTGGATAAGGGCTGAATCCTTTGCACAGCTGTTGTGGCTTGACTGAGTGTGTAAGAGCTGCAGCCAGTTGACAGCATCACTGCCTCTCAGTTGTGGATCAGGGACATCCCTGGAAATGCCCCACAGGCAGTGTTTACATGGCTGAATCCTTAATTTAGCATTTTCATTTTGCCAACAAATGTGATACACTTTGCCTCCTAAGTCCAGTAAAATTTATTATGAACGTGTGGTGTATAACCCAACTGAATGACATCTGTCTCTGGTTACAGTGCTGCAGTCTAGCAGCGTGGCTGTGTGTCATATCTGAGTTTGGGGTCTGACTCTGCCTTCGTTCATCATTACAATCTCGAATGAGTCAGGCAGCTTCTCTGTGCCTTGGGCTTGTTGCTTGCAGAATGAGGCTAGCGATACTTGCTTTTGTAAAGTGCTTAGTGACTGAGGGGTCCAAGAGCACTGCATATAAGTAAGTACTGTAACCCAGAAATCCTTACAGCTCCACTTTTCAGAAGAGTGGTCAAAAGTAGAATTTCACGTAATGTGGAACTGATGAAGCTATTGAATGCAGCAGCCTGTGAGTGCAACCAAAACTCTGTGTAGGAAGAAAGAAACTTCTCATGCCCATTTCTGTTCATGCCAACTACTACCCATCCTTCCTTTTTTTTTTTTTTTAAACTTTGTTATTCTTCTCCTTTGGAATGAGGTTATTGAATGCTAAGAATTACTCAAAGCTCATAAAATGCAGGGCTTGGAGCTACAATAACTAGTATTTCCAGGACACACATCATCACAGAAGATGATAGTGGTGTGTGTGGGTGTGGGGGCATGTGTGTCATTGTAAAATACTAGGGAGTCTTACCCGATGGAAGAGTCCTCTGAAGCAAAGCTGAGCTGGTCAACACACACTCATTTCAGGCACATACTTTAAACGTCTGCCAACACTGAAAAACTTATTTTTTTCATTAAGTTGGTGTCTTAGGTTCTGTATCCTAAAGCAGTTCCTCTGAAATGGGAAGATAGAGTCTTTCTCCTCAGTGCTGCTTATGCTTTCATAACACTGTGATTTTCACATACTCCAGCAAGGGTAATGTGTCAGGTTAAAAAAAAAGAAACAGAACCAACCCCCTTTTTTTCCCCATCCCATTTTGAATTGGGATAATGATCTTTTTACAGTATTGGGGAGTTAATGCTTACTTTCTTATAGTTGATTTGTTATTTTTTTTGGAGCAGGAGTGATGCATTGAGCAGCTTCTGTGAATCTTCATGGTGAAGGTTCTGTACAATATCAGGGTTACATTATGTAAGAGATCTGCAACCCAGGTGGCATAAGAGGGATGTTTCTCATTGAAGTGCCTGTCCCTGGTGGGGACAGTAAATGAGATCAAACATGCCTCCTGCCTAGGACAAATAGCTGCAAGTTCAAGGCGCCAGATGGACAGGCCATAGTGGCTGGCAGAAGAGCCCTGAAGAAGCCGTGTGGTGAAAGCGGAACCCCCGGCCTGCAGTCTTTTTGGGTTCAAGCTGGGGTAGTTTCTGAGCTATGTCTCACAGTTCTTTTAAAGAAAACAACAACTTGGTTGAATTTGAGGGCTTCTCATCTTTCTTTAATCCAGCAGACACTTTGAAGCTTTCCCCCATCTTACCCTTTTAGTCCCACTTTGATTTCACCTCAAGGTACAGATTCTTCCTCTTGCCCGACATACCTGTGCAAGACTTCTTGATGTGATGGTTGCATTTCTACTGCATGTTTTGAGGTTTCCCTTTTGTTTTCTGTACTTTATCTAGTTCTTTCACATAAATGCAATCTTGCAAATGCTTATAAATTACTTTGCAGGCTTGAGAAGCTGCTGTTTTGCTCATAGAGCCTTCTGATACCCGTATGTAACTACCATCCAGACTGCATAAAAACATTTAGAAGAGGGCTGCATCTGTTCATACAGCATCTAGCCCTGGAACACTGATCTTGACCAGATCCTCTACAGCTTCCCTAATAGTAGATTAAGTGGAGTCCCAGATTATGTTAAAGTTGCAGTTTTGGGGTTGTTTCTTTCATTCCGCACAGGTTATTCAGGGTCTGATTTAGAAATCAAACTCTGATACTTTAATACTCACGTCTAAATGCTTACTGAACCATCCCTTTCTTCTAACATAATCCCTTTCTTGTTTGCTGCTAGTACTTCTTTGTTAAAGTGAACTGGGAAGTTATTTGCATTTGGAAGGGAATAAATAAAAACAAACTTACACTAAGGTGTGGTTGCAAAATATTGCAGGCCCTTTGAATGTTGGGTGCCTGCTTATTTTGGAGTGTTTGCTGGGCTAAACGTAACATGAATTGGTCTGTGATGTGTCATAGACTTATCAAAGCCAAATTACTCAATAAAACAATGCTGAATTGGAAACATAATGCAGTACACTAGTGTATAAATAAAAGGTTAGCAGAAAGGTAACTTGATATATGAAACCATAAAAGAGATTTCAGAATTAATGACGGAGACAATATTTCTCCTGTAGGGACTTTAAGATTTGGTTAAAAGAGTGTAACAGCAACACATTATTTATTTCTCATGTTGCCTTATTCTTAGGCCCATGGGACCAGACAGGAAGGAATTAGAGAGCCCTATATTACAATTTAATTGCTTGAAGGAAAAATATTATTTTTTATTGTTAACCATTAGCTGCTTCTAGTTTTATTAAAGTCATAATGTCCATGCTGTAGCACCAATGTTTGCAGCATGCAGTCAGGGCTAAGAAAATTGTTCAATTGCTATAAACTCAGCTTTTGGGGAGGGAAGAAAAGATGGAGAGTTGGGACTAGACCGGTGGCTGTTCAGGTGTTAGGTGTCTAAGAAGTGCATTTTCTTCAATTTAGAGCAGACCTGCAAAGAACTAGTCCTGATCTTTCACTGAAGAAGTGTTCACATTCTACACCCACAGCTTTCATTGAGTTGAGCCATTGGGAGCAGCTCGTGCTCTTTGTTTTTTGTTTTCTTCATGTTGGCTTGGAATTTCTGTATAATGTAATGTTTTTTGGTCACTTAAATTGTTCATTTTTTTTTTTAAACACGGGTTAAAATTGTGACTTTACTTGGCCAGAGACATTCGTGTTTAATGTACAAGTTTGGTTTTTAGACAGGTTGTTTTTTGTTTGTTTTTTTTCTTTTTTTTTTTTTTTTTTTTTTTTTTTTTTTTTTTTTCAGGGACGGGACAGAAAGTTGTCTGCTTTTTAACTGTTGTTCATTTTTGCAAAAGAAAAATTCTCGTGTGCCAGCTACACTGTGATGACTGTCCCCTACTGTGCTCTTGGCCTGTGGGAAAGGGGAGACAATGTAACTTAGTTTGGCTCACCATGGAAAAAATACTTGAGAGGAATGATCTCACACCTGCTTCAGGCTAAAAATGCTCCACGAACAGACAGAATGGCTCAGCTCTTAAGCTGTGATGATTTGACCACATGGACAGATAAGCAAAGCTGAGACGTCTGTAATGCACAAAGCAGTATGGTAATGGCAGTATAGCAGTTCACTCTTCCATATATCTACGTGGAAGGTCTGACAGATCAATACAGTAATCCATTGCATTTTTGCATAGACTTGGAGGATTTGCTTTCCCTCATAGAAGCAGGAGAGGAGATTTCTTCCCAGGAATCTTTCAATACTTGATCCTTTGCTTTGGCTCCCAACAGCAACACTGACTTTGTATGATGCAGGGAACTGGGTCCTTTCACAGAAGTCACCAGCTGGGAAGGGACCACAGTATTTCACCAACAGATTCCTGTTCAAGGTCAGCGTTGTCTCTGAGGTAGGCTCAGTTGTTCTGAGGACTGAGAAGCGAATGACTTTCCAACCCATAGGTAACATGCCTGCAGGAGTATCCACAAAAGCATTCTGCCTTCTTGTAAATTCAGAAAGTGATGGTTCTCTTTCTTCCCTTTCACTGTTAAATTTACCCCCATTGAGAAGTAAGTTTAGCATCTGTAGTTAAACCACAATGTGAAAGGAGTTGGCTAGATTGCTGAGATGATGGAGCTGTTGCAGCTCAATGCTGCTGACTTCTGATATTACCTGCAGATGGCTTGGATTCCATCTTAAACCAAGGGAATCTTCCAATCCAAGAATATCTTCTTGTATGTACTTGAACACAAATCATTCCCTTGTTATTACAGTGAAAGACGGCAACAAGACAGGAGACCATCTCAAGAGGTTTCAGTGACCTGTAGATCCCCAGGTCAGTAGGTCAGTTGTGATAAGCTGCTATCTATTGTTCCAGCAGTGAAACAGGGCTGTAGTATTTACTCTCTCTTAGAGTTGAGTTTTGTGGGCTTTGGCTCATGTTGGCATCCCATCATGTGTATGTAGGTCTCCTGAAAGCCTTGAAAATTTACACTAGGTATTTCTGTGTGTATATACATGGATATATGTAAAACTCTTCAGGGGTTCACTTCTCCTTAAAGAGGTTTTTTGGAAGCCTTGTGAGCTAACTCTTAAGTTGTTTAGGAAACGTGATCTGCCTGATCTTGTGAAGCATGGCTGAAATTTGAAATATATTGTGGACACTGTGACTGGCTCTAGACTGTATTTTTTTTTCTAAGAGAGAGTTAGCTCGTTGATACCAGGGCCAGCTCTGCTTTTCTGTGCTCTTGCAAACATTCAGTGGGGAAGGTGCACTACTTCTGATGAATAGTTCTATTGTTTGCCACGGACTCTGGGCAGTAACTTTGGCCTTACTGGGAAAGGTTCCCATTCTTTGATGCTCTGATTCTTCAGCGAACTCCATTCTGTTGAATATAATTTTTAATCAAGTTTTTCTTTTAACTTGTAATGTAACAAGTCCCTAAATGTGTTACTATCCACCAAAGAGGGTTTCTTGGCAGGATTTCCAAACAAAAACAAAACAAAAAACCTCTATTCTGCCAAAATACTCTTAACGGATGAAGCAACAATTACTTGTGGCTTTGTGAAAATAGACTATATATTGTATATATTGTGGAGCAAGAGACCATGATGTGTGTAGTGATGATTTGAGGTATTGGGAAATTAAGTGATCCATCAGTATTGATGCTTGGTGCCAAGTATTTATTTCAATCCTTCAATTTGCTATGCAACTGAAAGTGGGAGTAGGCTTTTCAGGAAAGAGGGTCTAATGGTTAACGCACTGAGCTGGGCCTTGGGAGGTCTGGCTTTAATTCACAGCTCCCTCCAGGCCCACTTCTTTTTAAAATTCCTTTGGGAGGAACTGTCTTTAAACCTTGTGTATGTTATCTAAACAAAGAGTACTGCAGCTCAGTAGAGGCCTGGAGATATTTTGACCATAGAAATATTTGTAAATGTCCTGGCAAATACAAAACTGTCATATACATATGCATGTCAGGCAGGCTGTTACGTATGCAGTAACAGGGGAAAAATTAGCAAGCAGAAACAGCGACCATTACAACTGCATATTTTTATTTGGACATCTTGATCATGTGAATATTCGGAGCAGCTGTTTCCATCCCTACCCTGGCTGCTAGCAGTACCGTTCCACTTTTGCACAAGTTTGGATGAAGATATATTTCCTTAAGAAGAAAATTCTCTCATCTTTTCTCTTCAGAAACCCTCATGGATAGTTCATAAAGCATTCTGAGGCATAACACAAGGAGAGGCAGCTAGAGAGGACTGTGAGCTTGAGGGAGAACATTATTCTGAACACAGTCCTGCAACCTCTCCTGGACTGATTCACGAAGTCTCCTTGCTTCCAGTCCATCAGCTGTAAAAGGCAGAAAGTCATAGCTACCCTGATACTACCCTGGACTCTGTGCAGATTCATGATGTCTCTGGAGAACACTGAAGATGGTACTTGCCTTGAAGTCTGACTTAATATTAGCTGTTGTGTTCAGTGGAAGTTGGGGGCTTGAATAATAAATGCCTCTGATTGGGTCACTACTGAATTGCATTTGCAGGAGTTACTTCAGCTGCGTTACGCTAGCCTAAGGACAGCAGGCCAGGGCAAGGGTTCTTCAGCAAAGCTTGAAGCCTGGGAGGGAGCAGCCAGAGGCCCTGTCTGCTCTGCTTCTTGAAAGGTTTTGGTTTAGGGAGAGTAGGAGCAGAGCTGTATTGGACTGACAGAAAGAGGATGAATGCAAGTCACTGCCCTTCCTGCCATTTTAGGTGCGTTTAAAAGTAGAAAATGTTCTGTAATCCTGTAATAGCTGTTTCTGAGAATAAGCCATATAATATTTCCCAGTATGAGAGCACCACTTCTGCATCTGTGCTAGTTTTGGCTGTTGGAATAGATAAGGAAGCTGTTTCCTATGAGTATCTGATTCAACATTACAGCCTAATAAAGACAAACCTCCTCTCTGAACACAAGTGACACAACAGACAGATTAGCTAACTTCATTCAAGCCAAGGATTAGCTTTTGGAATCAAAGTGTCATTTTGTCATCATTAAAATGGTGGCAACAACTACTACTTTGCAAAGCAGTATTTCACTCTCAGCCAGTGGGAAGGCAGGACTGAGTATCATGTTTTGTTTTCATTAGCAGAATGTTTTGTCATTGGACCTAGGCCTAAACAAGGCAGTGATAGGAGAGCTGTTTATCTACAAGTAGGTTAGACATGCATTGCTGGACATACGCATACAGTACGCCACACGGTTGCTGAAGAGTTTGGCAGTTGCTATAGATCTAGTTTTCACAGAATGAGTTGGCCGCTAGGGTCTAGAGCAAATTACATGTGCTTGGAAGACAGCCATTTAAGATCACGCCAACAGACACCTGTGGAGCTAAAGAGATTAGACTGCCTACGGTTACTTCCACTACAGAAGAGAGAGTTTTGTTTTGTTTTCAACAATGGGTAATAAGATCTCTTGTTGTGACTCCTATTTCTGGAGATCTGAGTGAGTAGCACAACACTGACCATTCATAAAGATCATACGAAAGTATTTAAAAAAATAACCTGACAATCTTAAACCAGTCCTGCTGTGTAAACAAATTATATAGTGCTGGAGTGAGCTTTATTGACCTACCACAAGGAGGACCTTTCTGATCTACTTAATGACTTTTACTATAGATTATCAGCTCAGTCCTTGTCTCTGAAGCATAGAGAAATCTCCTGTTTAGACCCACAGAATGTTTGTTCTCTGTCCTACCTCTCCTGATAGAGTTAAATGAAGTTTTGGCCCACAAGAAGGCATGGTAATATCACAAAGAAGGAAAGACATGGAAAGCAGTATTTTGTTGTACTTTTACTTCTTGGTAATTACAGGAATTCTTAGCTATCATCTTTTTATTTTATTCAGATGCATGAGAAAGTAGATACGCAGGCCCAGTTAAGAAGGAATGAGTCTTTAAAGTGTCCTTCTAAAGGTAGAGTCCATGGGGATTATGGAAGCCTTGCTTTTCTGGAAGGATATTGTATCAGCAGCCACAGTAATGCTTGCAACCTGCTACCTGTATTTAAAAATAATAGCTTGCAAATAAATACTTTAAACTGCTGGCATACAGGAGATTTAAGGGTGGGAATAGAAGAAATAGATGTTTTGCAAAGTAAACATTTGCAAGATCTTTTTTCAGATGCAAACTCAGAATCTGCTTTTTATGTGTGTATACTTTTTTGCCAACAAATGTCTGCAAGATTTTAGAATAGAGTCAATTTGCTTTTTTTTCTAACATCTCTATGGGAGCTTTCTTGATTTCCAGCCAATAGGATCTGTCTGGCCCACAGACTCTTCCTGATGGACAAGAGTGCTACTGTTTGCTTATAGCTGCTGAAAGAATTGTGGAATGGGAAAAAATACTTAGTGATAGAACTTTCATCTGCTCTTGTTTGACGCTTCAGTTAACGAATGTCTCATGTCAAGCCATCCAAAGGAGTGATATTTGAAAATCTAACCCAAATGCTGCCTGAAGTCTTTCACAATTAAGAAAAAAGCATTATCTCATTGAGGACTGAATCCTTACACCTTGAAGACCAAGTATGAGGGCAGGACTCTAGCCAGTTTGCTCATGCAAATAGCCTAACCAGACTTTTTTATCCCCAAGTATTCAGTTTTCACCTACATCTAGCACACAGACAGGTGTGTGAATATAGTGACACGTTTTGTGTGTGGCTCCCAATTTTATCCTTTGATTGCCCAGCTTTGAATCTGACCTTGTATGAGAGAGACTCAAACTGAAGCTTTTTGAGTTGAAAAGCCTTTTAGCAGAGAAGTGGTTTGCCTCTCTGAAAAGCCCTAGAGTGTTAGACATTACAGATGGGTTAGGTGTCACAAAACAGATGATATGAAATTTTTCCATTGTGCTGTAGTTCTGTAAAGCTAGCAGTATCAGCACAGTTATACTCAGTACAAACGTTTTTGGGTGGTTGAAAACACCTGATCTGTACCTTGGGTAATGCCTGATTTAAACACATTCCAAACTGCAGGTTATGGCACCAACTCAGTCTGTAGCTAGGGATGTATAGACTGGGGTTTTGGCAGGAACTGTCTAACTTTTGTCTGCAATATATAATAAGTCTTTATAGTGTTTAAGACGCATAAATCTTATCTCCCCCCAAACTGTCTGTAGTTCATTTCCTTGGGGGAAGGGGGGAGTCCAGGTAGATGGAAGGACAATTTGAAGAAGAGAGAGATCCTGTGAAATCATTTGAGCATGAAATGTTGGATTTAAACAATGAAGTAGCTTCCTTTCCTATTCTATTTATCATTTTAATTGCTTAAAGCATATTTCTTAGAAATAGTCAAAATACAGACTCAGACATATTTATATTTTATGCATCCCTGCTGCTGCGTTTTTTTGGATGTAAAATGGATCGGCAAAACCCATGGAGATGTTTATACAGAAAACATAATATAGTGAAAGTCTTACTGTGAATTTTGTGTTGATAGCATTTGTAATAAATCAGGAGAGTCAATTACTTTACTCTGCTATATGCACAGTAACTACTGTCACATTGCATGAAAACATTACTTATCTACTCACTGTAAAGATGCCAACTATCTCTGGATCAAACTGTGCTGAACTATGAAGTCAGACTTCTTATAAGGAAGGAAGACTTGCAAATCGTAGGAATATATGTGCTGGTGATAAAGCCAAAGGTTTCTGACAAACTACTTTACGAGGATTTTTCTTATTTGTTGTTTTCTGTACTGAAATGGAGGAGGGAACGCAAATCAGTTCCTTAAGTTGTTGATGTTGAAGTAGTTCCTAGGGGACACAGACATTATATATCTTAAGTATTTACTATTTGGCAACCAGACTCAAGGCATCAGTCTAGCAGGATGTCCTACAGGGAGAGAAATACTGGGTAGGTAATAGATGCTCTTATTTCTAGAAGTCTGGCCTTTTCTCAAGGTTTCCTCTGGTGTCAGGCTGAGCAGGGAATGAGGGACTAGAGACCAGTATTTTTAAACAAAAATGCCTTGAAAGACATTCTGATCTCAGCTTTTGAGTATTCATTGTGGCTCTAAAAATAGTAATACGTGGCTTACAGACCAAGTTGAGCAACTCTGCAAAATTTAGGCTGTTAATAACTGCAGCTTTTATAAAAATTGAGGAAATGTCCCTTTCACAGTATGTGTGAACTTTAAATGCTTTAGCTCTAGAACCAGCATAAGCACAAATAATTTGAGGTTCTGGGGCCTTTAATCCTTTCAAAAAAAGAGTTATTAATTACAACCTAAGAAAATGCTGAGTTTGGAAGGGAAAACTGTCTGTCTCTGTAAGAGGGACACTAGCCCTTTATATCTCAAGACCATACTTTGAGAGCCTGTTAATTTAATGAGCACACTTTTCCTGTCCCACTTATCCAGGGGATAAATAGGGGGAGGTGGAAGAAGGGAAGGCATGAGAAACCCAGGCCCTCTTCCTGTAAGGTCCTGGGATGAGGCAGGGCTCCCATCATGCCCTGCCAGGTGTTCAGACGAAAGGCAACTTTTTCTCTAAACAAGTAGCTGTTTGGGCTAGGTGATTGTTTTGAGTCTATGAGGCTTCTGGAAGAAGAGGAACCTTGTCTTAGAGATACACGCTTGGAATAGGTTATTTCTGAAAGCTAGAGGAAAAGATGAAAGGACTGCTCATAGGGCCACCTGAGCCTATGAGGAGGCACATCAGCATCGCTTTGTGAGAAGGGAACAAAATGCTGGTTTTAAAATGTGAATAAAATAAATTATATGCAGGCCCCCAAAAGTTCTAGTCACCCATATTTGCCCTCCATTTCTTGATACGAGTTCTTCTAAAACATCTGTAAGCTGTTAGTCATCAGTTCTCATTTTTAAAACCATACAACACTGGAGAAATAACTGTCTCATCCCGGATTGAAGCTCTATTTTTAATATGCTAAAAGTGTTGAAACAGCACCTGCTTATAGCACTGATGGCTCGTAAGATCAAAATTACCTTTATCAACTGTGCTGTTCTGGAAGCCAGCCTTGGCTGAGCCAGCTAAGATACTTCTGAACCGACTACAAGGACCTTTCTGTGAGCTTACAGTTGGCTTGCAACAGAAGAGGCTGAGTAATTGGGCAATTACAGCTGAAATCAGAATCAGCCACTTGAAGCCCATTTTGTTTTTGCATTTCTGTTATGTTTGGAGTTGTTATGTGAGTTTAAAGATCTTGAATCATTTTCTAAGCCGGTGCATTCAAATTGATTGAATACTGGATGCTATAAAAACAATTACTTCAGCACAGATACACTTACACAACTCCCTTCTAATTTTTGGTAACTGCATTCAGGCACTCCAGTAATCTTTGGTGAAAAGCCACAGGATACAAACAAGTTGTAACTTTTATCCCAATTGGATGACTGAAGGAAATGAATATCTTTGTGTAAGAAAGTGGCCTTCTCTATTAACATACATAGCCCTTGCAGGGCTGTGAAAAGATCGATTGTTTACCGTGTCTGGGATTCTCTTACTTAATTCAGTACCAAAGAGGATATTAATCTTTCCCATCAGAGCTGCTGTGCTATTAATTCAGGATCTTTCACTGCACCGTTTACATCCTCCCAAGTTTCATATGTGCAAAGCAGTTCTCAGAATGTGCAGCTGTTCCTCTTGCTAGATAGAGGATACAGATGCTAGGTGATGTATGTCACATATCCTTGTTAATATTCTTCATCCTTTTTGCCTATTTAAAAAAAATTAAAACATTTTCAGAAATGTTTGTATAGATAAAGGAAAATCCTAAATAGTGAGTATTAATGGCTTGTAGTTCTTCCTTTTGTCGTCATGCTGATGCAAAGCTTGCCATTTTAACAGCGTTGTTGTAGCATTATCCATACCACTGGATGTCCCTTAGATCTGCACACAACATTCTAATTATTGATGTAATTTCACCACAAGTATAGAATGGATTGCAGAATCTGATGAACTCTGTATGAATGTTCATGTTGTCATCCACATAAGGCAGACATAAAACCACTAGCTGTCTTTTGGAGAAATCCATTGTTTCATCATTCATAATTGTACAGCACTTTCCAGAAATTTTCTCAGAAGCATCCCTCATGAGTTTTAGAGCCATAATTTCCATTATCTCATGTTGAGTAACTGGATTTGTGAATTTGTCTTGAGTCATTTTCAGCTACTTTGAAATATGAGGATCAGATTCCGTTTGCAAACAAGACAGCTAAGATTGATTTCAACTTTATTCTTTGCTAAAGGGTATATTTTCAGTTTCTTTAGTGGTCTCACAGTGCAAGCCTTTGTCAGGCAAGATAATATCTCCTACTTGGTATTTTCATAAGGATCTTCCTGTTTTCTTTTTTCTTTAAAGAACATTGAAAATTTAACATTTCACCCACATTTTTGTGGTCTTTTGAATGGTATCAGCTGCTTCGCACTTATCTCAGATGGATTTTAAGATTGATTGTTCTCCCAGCTGGAAAACATGGATGGCCTAACAGCTTCATCTGTGCAGTTAGTCAAAAGTTCATTTTTTGGGTGCAAGCTACAACAGTAGAAACCAGGTATGCTATGACCACCTTGAGAATCAGAGAACTGTTAAAAAATCTTCAAATTAGGGAGCTGAGTGCACAGTCAAATAAAGGAATTATGTTTTTCTTGATGACCTGTAGTTGGATTCTGCTGCAGGCAATGTCAGATACAGCTTTAGCCAGCAAAAACATTTGGTGGGATTTTTCTCAATCTTGGTTTTTTTTTTTTTCCTCCTAGCAATCAGAAAGCTTTAAATGATTTTCATTTTGGCACCTTGAAGTTACGCTGTGTAATTTTGTACTTTGTTTGGTCACTACTGACACAGTGCTATGGCACAATAGTAGGTTGTTTATCATTTAGGTAATCCTGTCTGGAAAAATAAAAGTTTTATATAGCTACTGCGGTGTCTGTAGAAGGAGAAGAACAATCCCTATGATGTATCATTTACAACAGAAAAACAAAACATAAGTGATGGGCTAGTAGATTTTCCTCTGCGTAGAAAAACTGCATTTAAGAGCAGAGCAAGAAATCCTTTAACTACATGGGTGTGGGATTTCAAGCTGCAGAAAGTCCACTAAAAAAGCATGGTTTCACTGTTGGCTAGCTGGCTGCTCCTCATGCGAAGATAATTCTTGAAACTTGGAGATGGAAGAGAAGAAATGGTCAGAGCAGAGGAAGTTGGTTGGACCTATACCATGCCTCCTTAGACAGTGGGTATCCCTGTGAACAAGGCATTTTTGAGAGAAGTGGGACAATAGTGTAAAATAAATGGGAGAACTAGAGAAGGGTAAACTTCAGCCAGGCTCAAATGGGAAGGCCATGTTGGGTTATTCTTCCAGCCAGAAAAAAGAGGAATCTAGACACTGTTGCAGAAAAGGCCCATCCATTCACAATGGTTTTCCAAGAGCCCCTTGACTCTGTGGGAGCATAAGCAGCTGAGACCATTGCAGACCTATGCATCTTAACTAAAGAGAACAGCAAAATGCATATCCAGGGGACTAATCTTGCTAACTGTAATCAATAGAAAAAATGGTTTATCAGCTTTCCTCCTCAAGCTCTCTCTCCTCCCTCCCCAGCTATTTGACCTAGAAACAAGCATCTACACCCATGGCAAATATATACCTTAAAAGAAACATGTCAGGACCTCTTGCAGCGCTGCTCATTCAAAGCAGGCAGATTCTGAGGGCCAGCTGTCAGAAAATGCTTAGGCACCTAACGTGCATTTTTGGTAGAATTTAGGAGCTGATGTTAGAAGGCTTTGTTGGCTGACTGCTTAAGTGTTCAGAGCTTGGAATTAGAGAAAAGCCGGGAAGAAATGTGCTTTTGGAGTGCTTTCAGCGCACTTTGACTTTCTTGAGGTATCAATAGTGCAAGCTGCAGAATTCTTACTCAGAACTGACTCTTCTGTTGTAGGAACTTTTTCATGCCTTGATCCCAGATGTTAGAAACAATCAAAGCAATGCAACAGCTAGAAAACTTAGTATCAAAAGGCACAATCTAATGTGCATGTTAAGTACCTTTTGAAAATGCAGTTTCAGGAAAAAAAGTTTAAAAAATATTGACATGTAATTTCAAAAGTGTAATTAAAAACAAGTGAAGTATAAAATTATGAATAATAAAAGAAGATTAATGAGAGATGGATTTGGTTTATGTATTACATACAAAAAATAGATCAGGCCCTATTAACTGTATTGGCTAAAACTGTTATCTTGAGATGACTGCACAGCTATGTGAGAAAATGAAGTACGTGGTCACTGAAGGGAAAATGGCATAGTACAAAATAATTTCAAGGAATATTTAAGAAAGAAATGGAGGACATGAGTTGCTGTGTAGATTTTCAGTTAGACAATAATGATGTGCTTGGTACTACATAGGCATCCCTTTGTTCTGAGTCTATTACAAATAGATCTATTATGAATAGATATAAGCGTAATGAGAGGAATGTTATCAGTGCGATATCTTTTTAGGTATGCACCATATGAGAGGATGAGAAGGTAGTTTCTAGTGTCTGGTGTGCCAGAGGGAGATTGCAAGCAGAATAAAGGGAACAGTTTATAAAGAGGGAAAAATCCTTCTCACCACTAATGTCAATGGCCACTGGTGTTCCAGAGGATGGAGTAACAGATCCAGCAGTGAGCATCATTTTGGAAACATGCAACGCGTTCAAGAACCCCATCTGGTAGTAAGCCTCAGAGTTATCATGGAAAAATGCAAAATGTCTGAGAACCAAAGGAAAAGAGCCCATCCTTTGAGCAAGGGGCATGTTCTTTACTGACATAAGTTTCTGAACTCAAGACATGCAGCATGAAAGAATTTGGTCCATGCGCGTTCAATCCCCTATAGGGGCACAGGTCTGCCACTGTCTTTGGCATAAATAATGCTGGCCTCTTTTAAAGAAATATTTTGGGGAGTAGAGTAGAGGTCTGAGAGTCTGTGAGGAGCTTGTGTCAAATCGCCCTTTATCAAAAGAGAATTGCACATGTCCTTACTAACTGTAATGTAATATCATCAGCCATGGGATGATTATGGTGCAGGTGGTGAAAGCTCAGTTTTAGCTAGGGTGTCTGTCATGACTTACATAATAAATACCCGTGATCCTACAGTGATCGATCATATGGTGACATTGTTGAAGTTGAAAATAGACCATATTGATTGCAAACAAATAAAGACTGACTACTCACCCTTGGGATGCCAGCTGGGATCCAGCTGAGGAGCTGGAAAAGCCTCCCTGTGGCCACATCTGCAACCAAACACCCATGAAAAGTTAACATCACATGTTCGGATCTACATCATCATAACTGAATAGCAGAACATATAAGGGGATCACATAATGGTCATCTGTACTTGACAGGATTATTCTCCAGCAGAAAATTTCAAGTTGGCATTTTCTTTTTGCATTACATCATTCCATGATAAAGAGGCCTCGAATCTGTATTTATGGTATATCTAGGTAACAAAGGGATTTAGGCCTTTGTTTAAAAAGGGACTGTAAAGATGTTCTTATGAAAGTCTTGTTCTTTCTCTCTTCTAGATGTATGTCTCAGGAATACATTTTTAAGAAAAACTCTGGAGTCTGGGTTTGGATTTTTGTTTTTCTTGCTGTAGTAAAGGCAAAGATAAGCCTTACCTAAAATTGTTCAGAAGCTTTCAGGCTTCTGGAGAGTTGATGTTTAGATCCCAGATTGATTTGAGGTTGATGCAAACCAAATCCTCTTGTTAGTCTTCACAACACTGAGTGTTTAGTAATGCTTTACTTCAAGATGAAGGCTTGAGATTGTGTAAGTGTGGTTTAGAACTTACTGCTTCCTTGGTGTGAGGGTTGGTACATGACCATGTGCCTGTTCTGCCTATGTTACAGTGCAAAATGAGGTGGGGTTTCAGAAACTCACTGCCTTGATTTACAACCAACACAGTCGTTTAGTGCCATGGTACTACAGTATTTCCCCTAGACTTGAAAGGTGAATTCAAGGATGTTTCTGTCAGTAAACATGACTGCCACCCACAATTACTTTTAATAATAATAATTTTAAAATGCTGGGAGGGATTTTTCCTGATTTTTTTATGTAACAAGGCACAAGATTTGACTGCAGCTTTACTTGTTAGGTATAGGATGCAATGCCTAGCTACTTAGTATGAGATGATAGGCATGGATTTACTTGGGGAGGGAACACAGTAGAAAGTCTAGCTCTTAGCACCATGATATGACACAGTTGTGTCTGTCCCACACATGCAGTTAGATGAGCCCTTGTAGATCAAAGACCTAGACCTGTTTAAGGGCAGAGAGCTTGTGAAGTCATCACCTTTTACCATATTTAGGAACACCTTAGAAACACATCTGTTGGGGAAGAATTGTGTACAATTTATTCTGATTTGAGGCAGAGTTGTATAGTTAACATCTCAGGGAACTTCTAATCTCTCTTCCCTGAGACTGATCATTTTGCTCAGTCCTCTCTGATGTATAAATACCTGTATTGCATTAAAGTCCAATATTCTGTGTCTTATTGGAGCTAGGAGGAAATGCTGAAGGAAGAGCAGAAGAGGCGGGCAAGCATGTTGTCAAACTTCCTTAGTTTCTTCTCCCAGCCACTAATAGCATGCAGCCTAGAGATTTCTTTAATTAGTACTCATGCTGTTCCATTTTATAGACCTTGACCAGTTTTACTATCACAATTTTTTCTAATAACTTTTTGCACACATGCATTCGTAGCACTTACAATATCCTCTGCTGGTAAGTTTCATAACTTAACTATATGTTAGCTAACCTCTGCACTAAAAGCTAACCCATTCTGATAACATAGAAACTGTCACATGATATTTTCATTTGGCACCTCCTCTGCTTCGCACCTTACAGGAGAGTGAGTGGCATGGTCCATAATCCATGTTCTGCTTAGTATTATTTTACTGGTTGGATTGCACAATATTTTAAAGATGTGTTAGGGAAGGAAACTTGTCGTTTCTTGTCCTGAAGAAAAATTGTCACAGGATTGAACTCAGTTTGCTGGGTGCAGATACACACTGGAGTTTTATAGCATGATGTTTAGGGTAGAATGAGATAATTTTAAAAGGCCATCTTGCTTCAGGGGAGCCAAAATGGAGTGGGAAGTGGGGGGAATAATTAAAAACATGAGTACTAAATCGGTTTTGTGCTGCGTTAGGTTTAGATATTTGTCCTAACATCTGGTTTCTCTACCACTTTCACCTTAAATCTAAGATGGATTTTCTTAGTAAACAAGCAGCAAATTCATCACTATGAACTTTCTAAACATCATTATAAGTTATTTTAAGGATCTTTTTGGCGTTTTATTTTAATTGCACAATAAGTTTCCATTCATGACCGAAGATGCCTGCTTGTGGCGTCGGCAACCATTTTTCTTTCCTGCATTTCAGCCATATTCTGTGAAATTGGATAAAAAAATCTATTAAATTAGATACACCAATAGGAATTGAATTTGAAATGGAGAAAAAATAAATTATTCCTTCTGATATTCATACAGCTGTGAATACATCTTGATTCAATTTGTACCAAGCAGTGGGAAAACACTTTTTGAACTGTTTGAAAGCATTTAATAGTCCTGTGATGCACAATTGATTTACAGCTGAGCTGTACTGGATTTCGGTGCCATGTGTCTGAAAGTTTGAAGGTATGATATGGAAAATTATTACCTTCCCTGTTGTTGTGAGTAATTGCTCTCTAATGGACTCTTCCAGCTTTGAGACTGTTTTATTGCTTAAGGTAACTGTTAGCTGATGTCGGCTGATACAGCTATGATAATATACCAGCTCCTGGGAGGACATTGTTTATTCCCTAGGTGTCAGAAGCCCTGTGTTCTCTATCCTTGTTAGCTTTGCAATTGCTTTCTTAAAACAATTATAAAACCACTCAGCAAATTAAAAAGAAAGGCCCTTTCTTTGTAGGAGTGATAACTTACAGTAGCAGGAACAAAGGGCTTGCTAAGGTGGTTTGGACCATTGGTCCATCTAGTTCAGAGTCCCATCTTAGGCAGCAGTGAGGCCTGGATGCTTCAGAGAAGGAGCTACTGCAGCAGGGTAGTTATGGGATAGTTTCTGTCTACTGAAGTTTTGTTGAATGGCATCTTCTTACGATATGAGGAGGTGAGAATTAATTATTCCATGGTTAGCTTTATATCATTCATAATGTAGCTTCGTCACCTCCTATTTATTTCTGGTTTTGAGATAAAGTTCCAGATCTCTGTGGGATCTGTTAATCTGAGGTGCATTGTCTGCCTTTGCTCATCTTTACCACCTGTGTCTGACATTCCCTCTGTTTCTACAGTGTCCCTTTTGGCTTGAGTATTAACTACATTCTTAATAAAAGGTAGCCATTGATAAATTAAACAGAGTTTTTTGCTATTTTGATTTGTTCACTACCCTCAAGTGCTCTTCCACTGAGTTCTTAGCATGGTGATGTGCCATCTGAGATTGCTTGTATTTACCAATATGACTGACTTTAGGTACTTGACAAAGGAATGGTTTTGAGGGTCACAGTTTTCTCCTGACTGGAAGTGGAGCCTGTTCACCAGGCACAGATGTTAGAAAATCATGGGTGCGGCTTGTGGCACTGGTGGAGTACATGGGAAAATTGTGCCTTGGATGAGCAAGTATTTATCCAAATAGGTACTTTACTCAGTTAAGCATGCTTTTGTGTACTTATTCCACTCATACCTCATCCGCCCTGATCCTTGTATCTTCTTTTAGTCTGAGTGAGAAACCAGATTGTTTCAGGTTGAAATTGCATGGGAAGAGAGAGGAAATATTTTAAATAATTGAGAAATAAGGTAGCTATAGCTAAGCTATGAATTACTGAATATGGTGTCAAGTGCTGAAAGAAAGTAGAATAAACTGAGACTTCTAAAATCACACAAAACATCTGGAAGAGGAGCTTGATTTCTTCATAAGGTGCTGAGCAGCTGTGGAGCACAGGTGGCAGTGGAAATTGGTGGACATCAGCAGCAAGATGAGCTCTGAACATACTGTCATTATCTGTATCTCTAGGAATTTAAATGGTTTTGAGCTTGGCAAAAAGGAATGCAAAGTGGCTTAGCAACCAACTCTAAAGACTGATGACCACTGATTTCTCAGCAGAGTAGTTCAGCTCTCTTCTGTGCTACCTAGCAGTTTTCCTCAAGGTGATGCAGGGGTTTCCAGAGGCTTGGTGTGTATCTATTCTTTTTTCATTTGTTAGCTCTTCATGGCAGGACATACTCTATCCTTACATAAATCACCTCAGCCTTCCTTTATCAAGCTGTTCTTTGGCTGCCCTTTGTTGTTCAGATATAACCGGACTTTTCTTCATGAAAGAGGTAAGTTTCTGACAAGGTTAGCCCAAAGAAAAGAGATGGTCTTCCAGTTATCAATGAGCTGTAAGCTTTATTTGCTTATGAGATGCACCTTCTCTTCAAAAACCTCTTCTGATTAATTTGAACAGGCAGAATAGTTATCTGAGAGTCTGATCTTAGTACCACCTTCTTATTTGCCTTTTTTTCTCTAGAACTGTTTAGTATGAAAGTAGACCTGACCGAAACTCCCATGTAGAGTGTGCTGTGTAGGATAAAGTCAGACTGTGGATTTCTTCACTGGTTTAGTAAGGATGCAGTTACTAGTAAGGCAGACCAGTTTGGGCTAGTGGTGCTGAGATATGGCTGAGCAAGCTGCAGTGTTGGGAGATGTGGGCTCTTGGCTCTGCTGTAATCCAGCTGCGCGGGAGGGAGTGTCACCTCGGCAACGTGGAGGGAGGCCTCAGATTAAAAGCTAAGGAGTGACAGTATTGGCATCTCTGGGTTCAAGAACCTGGATTTTTAAAATTGTTTTATTTATTTGTTTGTAAGACTAACGGGCTGTTCTGTCTCAAACAATAGTTGTGAGTCTGTAAGACCCCTCTTAGTACTGAGCCTGGAGATATAAATGAAGGTCCAAGTATGCTTATTTCACGGTATTTGTGCTTGTGGTATGATGAGACTGTAGCTTGCCATATGCGTTAAATGGGTTGAGATACAATGATCCTATATACATCAATGGCCAGTCATCAATGTGTTTCCCATTATGGATGGTGAGAAGAGGAGGAAAGTGAGAAGCTCCTTCTGCTTCAGAAGCAGTGCCTTTGGCCATGTTAGTGGTGGTGCAGTCCCATTCCTGCAGCAGTACAGGTACTATACTTCCCAGGCTTCTCCAGATCAGGCTTTTATCCCCACTTTTTTCCCTATTCCTTTCCAGGACATTTTGCCCAGGTAGAAAGAGGGGAGGCTTGTCTGAGGCTTTGTAGAATCCTGTTGTCCGTTTAGGTGTCCTGGCCATCAGACATGCTCAGAGAAATTCTACAGAGCATATCGTCATCTTGTCACACTCTGGACATACCAGACTTGCTGTGTGTGAGACTTCGTGCATGCATACTCTCTCGCATGCAGGCATAACATGGGGAGAATCAGAGGTGCCCTTTTTTTTGAACAAATGAAAGAGGAGCCAATAATTCTTCTATAGGGGTACAAAAATACCCAGGGGCCTTTGTTGTGGGTTATTCACGTCCCATGCATAAAACACTGTCTCCTGGACTACTTAAGCTGCCTCAAGGGAATTCAGTGGCCTTCCTGAGGGGAGATACAAGTGGTGTGCAGGCTGGGAAGCAAAGGAATTGGACTGTAAGGAGGGAACTGCATCATGCTAAAGGACAAAAAGAGAGAAAATAATGATGTTTTGAAACAGTGTGATACACATCTATAGACTGATGCTGAGAACAGAGAGGAGTTTAGAGGGAGGGCAGGGGCTGTTGCTGAATGATCCAAGCCATAGGAGACCTGTCTAGTCAACAGAGCAGTAAATCTGAGCTTTCCTGTGTGTATTTATTTTCATGTCACAATCTGTTTAAGCAAGAAAAGCACGTTCTAATTGCACTCTAAACAAGGATTTCTCCTTCAGCATTTTACAGCTGTTTCTTGTATGCAGTGCCAAGCTGATCTTGGTTCTAGCACAGCGTGGACGTGATCCCAGTGGGCGGATGTTTCTTTTGCTGCATTTTCATTCACTGTTTCAGGGGGCAGTTTTGCTACTTCATAATGGTTTATCATTCATGAAGGCCATTACTGTGTGCAGAACTGTGCATCTGGCATAGAAGCATTCTGGTGGGCCAAAGAATGTGCTCAGCAAGAAATAAGATGCTTTTGGAGTAAATGCTGCAGTCTGACTGGAGTTAACTTCATTTAAGACTAAAGAGCAAAGATAATAGATAATAGATAAGATAGTGGCTGCTGGAAAGGTGATACCACAAGCTGAGCTGAGTTACAATACCTGTGGTATCTCAGAGCAATGTGAAATGCTTTGGGCTGTAATGCTCTTGCATCCAGTTATAAGCTACACGTACAGTAGTAACCTAATGATTTGATCGTACTCTAAGTGGCTAAGTGCAATGAGAGTTTGGATAATAAGAACAATGTGAGCAGCAGAAGAGGGGCTGTTACTTAGGGTAGAACTTTGTTAGAAAACTTGCCTTTCTGTACCTTCTCTGTAGTTAGCTTTGAGGGGTCTTTGTTTCCTAGATTCTGAATTCAGGACATTTTCAAAACAGAAGTCAAACCCATTTTATTTGAGAGCTGACATGGTGTCCAAGAGAAACTTTCCCATCAGGCAGTGTGAAGTCTTGAAATAAGAAGAGGCAAGAATTTGTACTGTGAAAACGAACTGGATCCTGCAGTTGTGTTACACAACCTAAGAGCAGCACCTTTGCTTAGGATGCTGCAGAGCCTCACTGCGTGTTGCTGGGAAGCAGCTGCGCTGTACCCTCTGCAGCGATGCAGCCTGAGCAAGTCCAATCTTGTGCTCAGTTTACTATTGCAATGTCACCCCACTAGAGGGATTTTTCACTTGCTGAGCTCAATCCCACTGCTCTGCATCTGTGCACAGGCTGCTGGTAGCTACAGCTGAGACACAGGAGGTTTCTTCTGTTGTGTATGGCAGGTTGCCTGCTCTCCCACTTGTCTAAAGCAACTTTTAGCAGTGAGAAATGAGAATGGGGCTAGAAGATTCAAACCAAAATGCAGTGAAGTTGCATTCTTTGTCTTCATTCATGCACTTATATGACAAGCCAGTGCCTTGGAAAGCAAAATTCTTTACATTTAGATGCTTGTAGGTGTCTGGTTGCAAAATGTGCATTTGAAAACTGTAGCCTGTATTTATAAATTAAAAAAAAACCACCAGTGATTCTGGAGATAAAAATAAGGGATCTATTGCAACTGAAGAATCAAATGCACCATAAGGTCCCTCTGGACTAAGACATCTTACTAGTGGCATCCCAGCTAAATTTAGACTTTCAAATTAAAACCATCTCTGCTGAGAGGCGAAATCTGTAGGCTTGTTCTGGAGCTAATGAAAAGACAGAGAGACACTTCCCAAAGATTGATTCAGCCACCTAAGATTTGGAGTTGCACACGTATCTCCATTGACTCTCATGCAAGGCTCTGATGCTCTGAATTAGACAAAATGAATTCAGGACTGAATTTAAATGTAAAGTTTTGGGTAGGCTGTTCTTAAGTCAAGCCACAGATTTTGATTAGCTTTCAAAAAAGGGTGGAGCCAGCCTGGTACTTTTTGGCATGAAAGGCCAGATACAGGGTTCTTATGGACATGAAGAATCTCATTAAAGGATGAGATGAAGTCCATATTTATCAAAAGTGGCTTTAATTTTTTTTTTTTAATGGAATATGAGAACCCTGCTGACTTTCAATGGACCTTATATTCAGCTTCCTTCTGTGACCCTTTGCCCATAGTACACAACAATTTCTGTACTTGTGTTTTCTGAAATGTCCTCTTGATCAGTATGCTATTGCAGACAGCATCTTGGTGAGCCTTGCTGACTTGACTTAATAAGAAACTGTACAAAGCGGAGAATGACAGCACAGGAGGAGGGATGACAGACAAGGAGTTAGATGCTACATTTATCTTGGGAAGTGGCATCATTTGGAAGATTCACAGACTAGCTGCAGTGCTGACTATATTTCAGTTTTCAGATCATAACAGACAAGTCTGAAGTAAGTACAGTATGCAGTATCAGGAAGAATAGGGATTCTTTTCAGAATAGTCTGACAAGAGATCCCCAATGGAAACTTTGGAGTATTCATTAATGCATAAATGAGAGCAAAATGAAACAATTATTTTAACAAGAAGTTTTCATCAAAACCATGTCAGGGATGCTGTCCTCTGCCAGTTCCGTTGGAGGAGTCGTAAGAATCAGGCCCAAAGGGGGAAGAAAATAGACTTCAGTGGACTCAACCATAATTCCAGTTTATGGATGCAAAACCCATGCCATTTGCTGAACAAAAGATTTTCCTGCTTTGCTTATTTTCAAGTTCCCACACCGCTACTGATCAATAGATAGGTATATCAGACCTGTATAAGTTTTTAGGTGTAAAATCTCCTTTCATTTGCTCTCATGGTATGCACTGTATTTATGCTAGTTTCAGTTAGTGAGAACAGAATGTGGCCGCTTCGCTGTGCAACAAATACAGTGTTCTCTACTTCAGCCTAGTAAGTACTCATTTTGCTTTACTTAAATATTATAATTTTCTCCTCCCCCTCTGAAAAAATAGAGAAGAAAGGAGTTCTTTTGAAATTTTGACTCACACCCAAGGGCTTTGTAAACATGGAATGTGCAATTAGCATAAACTCAATTCTTCTTATCTGAAATTGTTGGGGGAAAGGCAGAATTGATTCTTGATGCCTCTCTTTTGCAACCCAGCATGCCCTCAGAGTAGCAAGATTCCAGTATTAGTGGAAAGCATTTTTGCAAGACATCACAGCCTGTGCCAGCACGGCATGTAATGCACACCAAACAGACTTGCTGATGAAGAAAAACATGTTTACAGAAACTGAAATAGCTTCTTTGTTGTTTACTTGTGAAAAGGAGAATGGCGTCAGGAGTACTTCAAGAGAGAATCTAACTTTTCAATTATGACTGAAACAGCATTGCAGTGTGACTAGGCAGAATTTTCATGATCTTGAGGCAGTTCCAGGAGCTGCTGAGCAAATGCCCCATCAAATAGTTGATCTGTTAGGCACAGAGAGAGGCATTGTCATCTAAACACAGGGCTGTACATACCACACTGCCCAGTCACCCCAGGGAAACTGACTCACTGTTCAGTAAAAGCAAACCCTGCTCATAACTTCACCTACCTCGACAGCACTTCCAGAGCCTGCTGTCCTCTTTTGCTGATGGATCAAGCTCACTTGACTATTTCAGTGCTTCATCACGTGCCCTAAATTGTCTGAGATACTTTGTAATGTGTGAGGGTTTACCTGCAGCAGATGCATGCTGGGCCTCTTACAGCACATTGTAGAAATCTTGTTCCCAGTTGCAGTATTTCGGAATTCCTCTGGTTATTTCCTGTTCACTTTTATCTGCTCCCCTCTAGGGATCTGTAATTGCCCCTGAATTTTTTAACCTCTGATAGATATGCATCATCAGTACTTGTTAAAGGTTTCCAGCCTCTCTGGTTTGAGGTGGGGGTTTTTTTTGTGTTCTTTTGCTCTTTTTGTGTTTTGTTTTCCCTAAAGAGCAATTTGTAATTCATGCAGTTGAAGTGTCTTTTGGCTCCAGGCTTGAAATCCTGGACATCCTACTCACTGTGGGCACAGGCACTGTTTCCTCTCTGTTCACTTTAGTATGGAAGTTGTTTGAGTGTTGCCTATGTGGTCAAATTGCATATCTGTACCCTTCTTGTTCCAGTAAGAGCTGAGTGTTTACCATAGTTACCAAGATCCATGGATATGCTGATAGTACCTGGACAAGGCAAGAGAAAGAAAAAATCTGATGAGATTAAAAATACTGACTGGTAGATGCCAAGCAGTAGTCTGTAGAGGATGATTTTTACCTTCACCTTCCTTGGTAGACTAGCTGCCCAACAGGGCTTCCAGCTAGATGCTGGAGGAGAAGTTATCACCATGAGCAACACTGGTGGAAAGTATTTATGTTGTGAATGTCCAGCCAGCACAGCTCTGAGTTACTTGTGTGAAGAGCAGTACAGAAGTATGTGCTTTTTTTTTCTACAAAGGGTAGGGAATGGGGAGAGGGGTGATCCACACACGAGTTAGACATCACTTACATGGGAACCACCTGAGAGTAGTGAGGGAGCTGGTGGAAAAGCTTGCCAAGCCACTCTCCATCATTTATCAGCAGTCCTGCTTAACAGGGGAGGTCCCAGGTGACTGGAGGCTTGCCAATGTGATGCCCATCTACAAGAAGGGCCAGAAGAAGGATCTGGGGAACTACAGGTCTGTCAGCCTGACCTCAGTACTGGGGAAAGTTATGGAGTGGTTTACCCTGAGTGCGCTCACGAGGCATGTGCAGAACAACCAGGGGATCAGGCTCAGCCAGCATGGATTCATGAAAGGCAGGTCCTGCTTGACCAACCTGATCTCCTTCTATGACCAGGTGACACACCTAGTGGATGAGGGAAGGGCTGTGGATCTTATCTACCTGGACTTTAGTAAAGCCTTTGACACTGTCTCCCACAGCATTCTCCTAGAGAAGCTGGCGGCTCATGGCTTAGACAGGTGTACTCTTTGCTGGGTAAAAAACTGTCTGGATGACCAAGCCCAGAGAGTTGTGAACAGAGATAAATCCAGTTGGCAGCCAGTCACAAGCGGTGTTCCCCAGGGCTCAATTCTGGGGCCAGTCTTGTTTAATGTCTTTATCAATGATCTGGATGAGAGTTTTGAGTGTGCCCTCAGTAAGTTTGCAGATGACACCAAATTGGGCAGGAGTTTTGATCTACTTAAGGGTAGGAAGGCTCTACAGAGGCATCTGGACAGGCTGGATTGATGGGCCGAGGCCAATTGTATGAGGTTTAACAAGGCCAGGTGCTGGGTCCTGCACTTGTGTTACAACAACCCCATGCAATGCTACAGGCCTGGGGATGAGTGGCTGGAAAGCTGCATGGCGGAAAAGGATCTGGGGGTGCTGGTTGAGAACCGGCTAAACATGAGCCAGCAGTGTGCCCAGGTGGCCAAGAAGGCCAATGGCATCCTGGCTTGTATCAGGAACAGTGTGGCCATCAGGAATAGGGGAGTCATTGTGCCCCTGTACTTGGCACTGGTGAGGCCGCACCTCGAATACTGTGTTCAGTTTTGGGCCCCTCGCTACGAGAAGGACATTGAGTTGCTGGAGCATGTCTGGAGAAGGGCAACAAAGCTGGCGAAGGGTTTGGAGCACATGTCCTATCAGGAGCAGCTGATGGAACTGGGGCTGTTCATTCTGAAGAAGAGGAGGCTGAGGGGAGACCTTATTGCCCCTCTACAGCTACCTGAAAGGAGGCTGTAGTGAGGTGGTGGTCAGTCTCTTCTCCCAAGTAACTAGAGATAGGACGAGAGGAAATGGCCTCAAGTTGTATCAGGGGAGGCTTGAACTGGATATTAGGAAAAATTTCTTTCCTGAAAGAGTGATCAAGCATTAGAACAGGCTGCCCAGAGTGGTGGTGGAGTCACCATCCCTCGAGGTGTTCAAAAAATGTGTAGATGTGGCACTTTGTGACATGGTTTAGTAGGCTTGGTGGTCTTGGGTTGAAGGTTGGACTTCATAATCTTAGAGGTCTTTTCCAACCTTAATGATTCTATGATTCTATCATTTACTGTAAGTGTGTTTCCCTTAAAGAGCTTACTCAGGCAATTCTGGAAACACAGCAGTGCTCTTGTAGTGCTTGTCATGATTTTTAGGTCCTCATCCTTTCATTTTCTTTCTGCTCCTGGATGGTACTTCTTGTCTTTGCTGCTCTAGATTTTCTCCCATTTTAACAACAGCATTCTGTACATTTTACATCATGTTCTGTTACAGCCTCTCCTGGTTCTTTTTAAAGATTACATTACTCTTGTGCCATGAAGTTATCACTGTTTACAAGTGGGGAAACAGAGGCTCTGAGAATCAGTCCACAGACCTCTTGGCCCTTCCTGTTGTGCCTTTTATACAAAGTTGTTGTACAGTGTGCTCTGTCCTAACTTCTGTCAGAGAAAGAAACGAAAACTGAAGAGTCATTTGGCCAAATGCTCTTCCTCCTTGCCAGCGTAGGGTTTCTTTGTACTGCAGATTTACTAGTGATTTATCCATATGGCCAAGAAGTGCGTTTTCTGGAGAAACTTCTGTGTAGCTGAACAGATCTCCCTCATCAGGCTGTATTTTCCTGATTTCTGTCCTTAATTTCATCCCGCACATTTACCTATACTTCCCTTTTTAAACAACAAATAGCAGTGTGTTCTGTAGGATCATTGCTGTCCGCTTGCCTTCTTCCCTCCAACCACCTTCCTAGGATGTGTCTCCCATTCTTTCTCCCCAGATTGATGAAACACTGCTTTTCCAAACCAAATGTCAGGTTTTTTACTTTCCAGGCCTTTCCTCCCCTTTCTTATTATTTTTCTGACTAGTTGGAGTGATCTCTTCCTTGTCCTGGTGACTGCTCTGAAGACAGGAGCTATCCTGGCACTTTCTCTGCTTCAGCAGCAGGAGGTGAGTGACTTGGATAACCATTGCCACATAACTGTCTTGTGCTGCCCTCAGCATGGCCAGGAGACAGAAAGACTGGGACAAAGAAATTGTAGGGGTAAGATAGCTGGGTGCATGGGGGAACATGGGGGTGAGTCACACGGGATCAAAAGTGTGACACAAAACGGTGTTGCAGCAGTGGCAACTGCTTCATCCTCAAAAGCTGATGGCTCTGTGGGAAGCAGATTGCCTATGACTCAGTTGGCTTTGCTGACTCCTGCACAAGTTTGAATGAAGCCCAGGCTGACCCCAGAGGTCTGCAGTGAGTTCATGCTGTTGATGCACACAGCTGTGAGATGTCTGAATCCTGTCTCTGACTGTGGCGCTGGCAGGAGTTAAGATTGCTACAGAACCTAGGCTCAGAGCAGAGGAGTTAAGATTGCTACAGAACCTAGGCTCAGAGCAGAGGAGTTAAGATTGCTACAGAACCTAGGCTCAGAGCAGAGGAGAGCAGGGCATGGGAGAGTCTTCCAAGGCTCCCTGTGAAGCAGAGCTTCAGAGGGAGAAATTGAAGTGTAATGGGGATCTCTCAGAGCTCTCCTCCTCTTGTTAAAGTAATTATACTAATAGCAACCAAAGGATAGCTTTCTTGAGGTGTTTAAATGCCATGAGGTTCTGACAGCCCCAGGTGCTGCTGCAGTACGTTCCCTGGGTATAGAGTGGCTATTGACTGACTGTGGGCAAGGCACACAGTCCGTTTGTTTTCCTTTCCTACCCCTCACCCGATTTCACCTATCTTTTTATTTGATCAGTGTGTACAAAATCAGTGGGTATCTGTCCCGTTTCTGGAACAGAGGACCCTTGACTTCCATGATTGCTGTTGGACACTGCTGCTAACATGTCGCATCACTGGAATCAGGTATTGGCTGAATGGCTCCACAGTGGAGTAAGAAGACAGCACAGCAGTGTGGCTGTTTTCCTTAGGCTTCAACCTTTTACTGACAGCATTGCTGTGAAAGGGTAGCGTTGGGCTAGGATGTTGGGCCAATATCAAAAATTTAAAAATAGGGTGGTGGCAGGCCAGTTAGTGGGATTTCATATTTGGCAATATCATGGTTTGATGAAGTATTGAATAATAGGCATACAGTTAGTTTAGCATGGTTGTAAGGAAAGTGCATCTTGTCCAAGAAATCTGACGTCAGATTTCCATGAGGTTATGAGGTTAATGATTGAGGTTTTCTTAAAAAAAACCCTCAACAGTCAAACCCCCCAAAACCCCCAACATACATTATGTGATATTGCTGAAACACCTACTAAACAGATTAAGTACTGGCTGAGAGTAGCTGACAGTAGCAACTAGAAAGTAGGTGGATTCAGTGGGTTTGTATATGGAGTGATTAGATTTTTTTAATACTTGAGGCTAGAATTTTAAAACCATTGCTGATTGATTGAAATTTCTGCATGGTGGCCCAGTGCCAAATAATGCTAAGAGCAGAGTAGTGCAACAGGTAGCTTGTCAATCACTTAATAAGTTGGAACCCACTGAGGAAAAAAGATTTTTGTCACGGCTTGCAACTGCTGGAGAAGCAAGGCAGGCAGGCAGGCAGTACCTGCAGGAGGAGGGGCACCTTGTACGAGAAGGCTGAACTCTGTAGGTGATTTTGCATTTGTGGAGAGCAGTGGCAATAAGTGCAGTGAGGTCTTGCATAGTGTTTTGCTGCTCCCAGTAGAAACGATGACAAGTTGGAGAAAGTGCATTAAAGAGGAATAAACCTTCCTGGACTTGAGGGCTTTAGCCTCTTGCTTATCAGAAAGGTTAAGTGACTTGCTGACAAGAAAACTCTGTACAGTAAAGGATTCTTAATGCAGCAGAGAAAAGCATATCAAAAACTGCATGCTAGAAACTGAGATCAGACAAATAAAATTTAAGAAGTCATGAATTCTTAATAAAAGATGTAAAGAATCCCTGGAACAAGTGAAGGGTCTTAGCCTCCTGAAATCAAGACTGGATACTTTTGTGGCAGTTGTGTTCAGCTGGAATCTGCGTTTATAGGATCAGAGGTAACTGTGAGAAGTTTAGGGTCAGGCAATGGGATTCAATGGGTCCAGCAGTCTTTTTTTTCTTACAATTTTTCAAGACATTTTTTTTTTATTACCTAAAGCATAGGGTCAGGCATAGCGCCAGTTTTCTCTCATGGATGGTAAAGGCAGATGTTAATCATATCACATTTCTGCTAACCTTCACCAGATTTTCATTGTCAGCCTTAAAAGGGTCTGATTTAGCTCAGTGGGAGGGTTTTCATTGGCTTCAGTGAAAATGAGTGAGTCAAAATAACATTACTTTTACTCCCAGATCAGCACTCTGATTTGGTAGTGTGCATGTCAAATATCAAGTGCAGAGGATTCACTAACACACTCTTTTACAGGAAGACCTCTTGAGTGCAGTTTTAAAGCATTGGAATTTGACTGATTAGCCTTCCAAGAGCTAAGACAGAAATCAGAATTTGGATATTGCATTTTCCAATGTCATTTGGTAACAACTGAATAAATTTGATGTATTCCTACCCATATAAATTAACTGAAAGATCAGAATCAGACTTGTTTATATTTGCAAGATTCACTTGTAATTGTTTTCGTGTCTTCACTGTTCTTTCCATGGAGATCTCATTGGACTTCTGAGTTTGAAGAATTATTTTGAAAAAGGAGGTGCAGGGAGAAGGGGGAGGATAAAGGCAGAGAGAAATAAAGCCTGTCTGCAAGGCAGATTTTTTTCCAGGCTCTCACAGCTATATTAAAAAGTACCTGGAGACAAATAATAAAAAAAGAGATATTCCTAGCCCTAGCACAGAAGTTACTGTTGCTCATAAAAACGGCATAGACGATGGTGCTTAACAACATATTTGGGCAGCTCTTGTTTGAGTATTGCACCAGTTTATTGCATAATGGATTATCTGCGCTGTGTATCTCTTTCTGCCTGGAGGAGAGTCTGCCAATTCTTGATCATGGTCCAAACTGCTCCTTTTGCTACCTGTTTCCCAGTGACTGTGAGAAAAGATGGTATTTCATTTGAAAATAGGTTGTGTGTGTTTGTTTTGCGTGCTATTAGGCGAGTATTCTTTGCAGGCCTCAGCCAGGATCTCTGTTTTCTGTTCAATGTGTGTGCAAAATTCCCATGAAAGCAAATGGATATGCAGTGGAAGAGGCTGGGGAGGGCTTTGTGGGTCGGTGCAGTGAGCAAAGGGACTGCCAAGTTTCTGTCTGTTGCTGTGTGCACAATGCACACTGCAGCCAGAAAGCAGACATGGCGTGCCACGAAGGCCAGCATGAAGTCTCTGCTGCCCTATCTTGTCTTAGCAGGGGGGATGTATTAGGAATTGAGGGGAAGGAGCTGTATTCCTCTAGGTGGTGAGAGAATAGGTGGTGAGAGAAAAGCTGTACTAGGGAGAGTGAAAGGAGTGGTACCTAATGGGGACAATACACCTGAGCCTCAGAGGCTGCTGCTGCGTGGGAAAAGGAGCTTCAGGCCTGTGCTGGTAACTGTGAGGTCCCAGGCAGGGTGTTTCTGAGATGCAGGAATACTCTGTGGAGAGGAGATGCCGTGTAGTGCCCAGATGGCTTCCTACAGCCCTGTGAGAGAGGGAGTCATTTGATGTTTCTTTCTCATTATACGCCTGTGCCCCCAGAAGCTGCCACATTCAGACCAGGCTTGGAGTTTGTCTGCCTTGATTCTCTGAACTAAGAGGTGCCAGCAGACTGATCTTAGGGAAGGTGGGTTAGGCATGAGAATAGAGAAGGAAGAGAGAGAAGCTGTCAGTGTAAAACAATACCAGGAAAGTTGTTTTGGACTCCATGGATTCAGGGAAGCACAATAGGGCTTGATGGATCCATTCAGATGAATGATTGCGCTGGTCAGTTTTGTGTGTGTCTGAACTACCTGGGACTAGAATTTATCCAGAAGTTCACATACATCCTGTGCAATCATATTTTAGTATACAGGATCTACTCTGCACACCCTCTCTTCAGCAAGGTCTTCTCATATTTCCTAGTGTTGGTAAGCTGTTTCATAACGTTTCTATCTCTTTCTTGGCTAACCAGAATACCCCAAACTGGAGGGCAAGTAGTTCACATGAGTATTGAGACAAAGCATATTAATCCTGCAAATTTGATAGAACAAAACAAAACCAGAAGCGGTACCAGAAATGTAATGTTGTGTGAATGCTGCCCTTCAGAATTTCCTGGTCACCTGGATTTGAGGAAGAGCAAAAGGAGAGAAGATGACTATTTAATTTCCGGTGGTATCAGTTGTTGGGATTTGTCTGATACCAGACTGCGCCTTTCTGTCCTCAGGTTGCCACTTGAGTTTTACAGCAGACACACAGCAAAGTATAAATTCCTCATGTTTCAGTAAATCAGGATTTAGCTTAGTCCAGCCACCAACATGTAGTCAGTCCCTTTGGCATGGGAGACTGCTTCAGCTTTGTCCTCATCTGAGTTTGAGGCATCACTGTAGTTTGTCCAGGCTCCATCTGCATATTGCCATGTATGTAGCACCTTTTTATTTATTTATTTATTTTTTGAAGGGCGCATAAAGATTAAGTTAGATGTTAAATCACAAAAAGACTGACATCTTCTGTCACTGGAAAAATGAAAAGAAATAGGAGTACAAATAATATTTCTCAGGTCTTGTTTTCTGATACAATGACAAAAATTTTGAGTGGGCCTGTTAATTACACCGAACAAATCAGTGCACAGTGGGGTCTAGTGCAAAATTAAACAAGCTACAGTCTTACGGACAACCTAGAAACTCATTCCTCAGTATCACAGCCATCCACTGGTTCCTCCAACCTATTTTTTCAACCACATAAGATTTAATTGTTGCAAATGGAATACTTGTTCTACAGAAGTCCAATAAATCTGCAGTCTGTCTTCCCAGTAATCAATCACAGATTGTGAATTGCATGAGGAAAAATCTATAAGATATGTTCTTCATGTCTAGTACGTTGGGTTATTTTCATGTCTTGTGGTTTGAATTTGGCCACTGTCATTTTAGAGGAATTTCCTGCCATCTGCGTTCAATTGAATTTTCTCACAGATTTGGGCTTGCTTGTAAATACTGGGATCTGGCAAAAGGAGTATCTTTGTTCTTCAGGGGCATATTCAAAAACCGTTAACATGGTGTTGGCAATGTGCTGGGTTAGAGAAGATCCAGGAGATGAAAAAGGTATAAATTCCCCCCTCCCCCTAACAGCTGATGATTTCTCTGGGAAGGAAAAAGAACGACGAGTGCATGAGTTTGTGCTAGAGTTTATCTTGAGCTATCATGGTATTTCATATTTTGCTCATTAGTAGGGTGTTGGTCTTACTGTCTGCTTGTGACCACGTATGCAGGCAACAGACTGAGCAGCCAAAATATTACAGCAAATTCCTGGGGGATCTCATTGCACAGTCCCAAACAGATCAGGAGTCGATTTACCACCAGCTCTAATTTGTGTTTTGGCTGCTGATTTTGCACTGCAAGTTAATATCCAAACAGCGAGCATTAGCATATGTAGATTCTTAGAAATCACATGTACCTCTGGTGACATTGGGGCAAAGGGGCTACTCCATCCTCACTTTAAGGCATTGCTGCAGTGTTATGAAATTCAAGGTAATCTCATCATCCTAAACGAAAGCTGGAGTGAGGCCTCTGCATTCCTTTCTGAGAAGAGTGTGTATAATCAAATAAAAAAAATCCAAATGTTGAGGATCAAGTTTAAACTAACAAAATCAAAACAATTCAGAATGGAGTTTATTGCTGTCTTGATCTTAACCTCACAACAAGAAATAGTAGATAAAATGGATTTACATGTGTACTCTACTGCGTTACCCACTAGAGATGGAAGAGGTGTCCCAACTCAGAATGAACCTGCTTTAATTTATCTCATTTTGTATATTTCAGTTTGTCAGACTTTGTGTTGTTTGAGCATAAATAAGGGTCAGTTCCAGCCTTGCTGTGAAAAGTAGGCCTGTGAAAATAATGGCAAAGGCTTCTAGATTTACCATGTCTCTGGTTGCTTAACGGTTTATTCCATTTGTAGATAAAAGATGTGCTTTCTGACTGCCAGTTTCTCAAACTAACCTTGGTCTTTAAGAATGGGTTATTTCATCTTGTATGTCACTGGGCCAAGATTAGATCTTCCCCAGTTCCTTTAAACACACATTATGCATTTAAATACGTGCAACTGCCTGGAGTTCAGCAGAGTGGTCTGTTGATAATGCAGCAGAGGGAATCCTGCTTCTGTTCCCTTAGTTCTGCAGAAAGGGGAAAACCAAGCATTTTGGCCAGTGATGTCTTTAGAGTGTCTCAGTATGGTTTAGCTTTTGATTTCTGTAGCAAGCATTTTCCAAATTCTGTCAGTACCTGAAAGCAGTCCAGTCTAAGCTGTTAAACAACACTTCTGCCCAAGGAGCTAGAGGGTGACATTTTTGCACAATTTATCTTTTAGAAAAACTGCAGCATGAGAATCAATGTGTTGTTTTCAGTATTGCATTTTCCATGGTCTGGAAATAGTCAGTGCCTATGAGGAGGCTCCTTGCAATAGCTGTGGACACACTTAAAACTAGCAGGCTTTGTTACTGCAACCTCTGCTCTGCCCAGCGATGCTTAGATCTGGTGGGAACAAAGAATTTGCCCTTAGTGGCATGAGCAGCTCCACTTGCATTTACATCTCCGGGCGCTTTTAGGACAGCCAGCTTTATCAACAAGGAATGGTGTATGCCCCAGTTACATTGCAAGCTTACTGCTTCAAATGAATCCTGGGGAGTATTTGCACTTCTGCAACGGGCAGGCTGACAGTGTGAGTAAATGGGCATAATTCAGCTGAAGCAGGTTGTTGTGTGGTTCTGCCCTCATGCCTTTTGGGATGCCAGTGTGTAGCCCTGGCTGGCATGGATCTATTCATTGCCTGGGAGGAACCTCTCATGTGGAATATTCCCCAGAGATTCAGCATATGTCTTAGCTCATCTTTATTAAGATTTCAGAAAACTTACTGAGATTTTGGAGGATTTATCCAGTTGTTGCTGTGCATGTTTTTCTTTCCTCTTGCCCCATTTCCTTATTTTTTTATATTAGTCTTCCTATCATAACACTGCTATAGATGTCTCTTTTTGTGGCTATTTCCAATGATGTAACTATTTTAACTCATTTATAATACGTTGGGCAGCACTGTTCTGGCTTGACCAAGAAGCTGAGGCCATTGTTGCTTTATGAATAAACAGATGTTTAGTCTCTACTTCTATTTTTAATATGGCATGACTATATTAGCAAAGACTACCTATTTGATCTTGACAGCAAAGCCCATGATAAACATCTGGAAACACACCTTCCAGTGGGTTTTAAGCCATGTCTCCGAGAGAGAGGCTCCTTTATTTAAGTAAAGTTTCCAAGATTCTCTGGATCACCAGTTTAATTTGCTTGTTTACCAAACAAAGGGTTGCATTTTACACAAGCCAAATGAGCCTGGCACTGCAAATAAAAAACAGATTACATTCGTTGCCATTAGTCACTCAAACTTAAAGGGCAGCTCCTCCCTGAAAAGCAGCTCTAAAAGCAGCATTGAAGATTTCCATGTTTTTTGTCCCTTAATATTTCCAAAGCATATGCACTAAAGCAATACTCCTATTTTCTTATGTCAGTCTTGCACAATTCTAGTGCATGATAGCAGTGATGACACCTACCTTAATTTTCTTGTTTGACCAGCTATTAATACAGTGTTTTCACATCTGACAAGCCTGTCTCCTGTTTACATATGCAGTCTACTCTGTCCAGACTTTTTCCCTGATTATACTGAGACAAATCTAGGTTCTGTTGTAGTCAGGAAGAGCTGGAACTCCTTGTTTTTTAGTGATTTTTGGGGTGGGTGGATGAATGATGGATGGGATAAATCTTCAGCATTTCCTCCCAGTGATCAGATCACGTTGTGTCCTGAATGAATCCTGCTGTTTGCTTTCAACGTGCCTCTGCTTTGGGTATAATACTCCTTGCTTTGTCTTCAGGAAAGCTGATAATTTACTTTGTCCCTGATAATTTGTCTTTATCACTAATCCTATTAGCCCTCTGTTCCCTCTATCATGCCTTCACATTAGGTTATTTTCCTGTGTCTTGAACAACTACCCCCCTTCTTTCTGCTGGCTTTCCCAAACATATGCCAGGCCCTCACTGAGTTCATCTGGATGATGCTCTTCATCTAAGTCTCTACTGGAGACCAATAAAGCCAATAGGGAATTAGCTGACAAAGACAATTGTTATTGTTATTTCCTAAGAAAATACGCTTGCATTTTCTTTTTCTTTCTCTGAATAGCTAAATGATCTTAACAATACTCCTGTCGTTCTTTCTCCCTTACTCGCTTCTCCCTGCCATTTTGTTTCATGAAGTTAAACTACTGATCTATCTTGTGTGCCGAAGGGCATCTGTCAGGCTTGCCACAGTAAGAAATATGTTATAGTGCCTGCATAAGTTTAACTCTGACCTGCAATACATGTGGTTATTCCAGAAAAAAAAGACCATCACATTAAGATTCTGCATGATTTTAGTTTTGATCAGAACAGTATGCTTACCCTATGGATGGTGAAAGATTCCTAATGGTCCTAATGATCCAGTCTGGCTTCTAGATGCTTGGGTTTTGTTGTAATTGTGGTAAGTATATCACTGTTGCTGGGAAACTTCCCTGGATGTGCTAATTCAATTTCATTTGGATCCTGAGCTATATCTTAGTAAGAATCTCTGCTGAGGTATTGTGTCTGAGTGTGTGTGTTTGTGTGTGTGTGTGTGTGTGTGTGTGTGTGTCTTTTGGGGGTTCTCCAGGCAGAAGTTTCTGGTGTCAAGGGCAAGGTGCCCCAGCAGCACAGAGCAAAATAACCTGGAGCCTTGCTTTAATCTCCCACTGTAAACCTTACAATTGCAGATGTTGATGTCCGCATGAAATACTCATGAGCTACCTGATGAGATCAGATGAGTTGAATACAATTTTACACTGCTATCCAAATGTTGCATTTGTTCAAGACAATCTGATGTATATCCTGCTTTTTTCATGTAACTATGTAGAGAGGTTGCTCTTCATCATTAAAGATATTCGTGTGGCTTAGTAGGCTGAGCTTCAAAGTATGCCATTGGACATTGCTATGCTAAAACCTCCTGTAGATAAAACCAAGAGTAAAAACTGGCGTTCCTATTAGAGATTTCCACAAATTCTTGCCAAAGGGTTCTATTAAAGGTGGCATAAATCTGTATGCTTGAATTGTGTTTACCCAGCTGAAATTTTGACCTGGGTGGCACTGATTATTGGGAAGTACATTTGCATTGCACTTACCTATCATGTCTTTTATAGAGGCCAAATGCTTAAGTGCAAGCAGATGAGTAATTTAATCCATTGTGGACTATACACAATCCAGAGAATAAACAGATCATTAGATAGTGTAAATCAGCAGTGAAGCTGTAGAAAAAAACATGCCAGCTAAAAGATTTGATATATTACCCTTATAGTTTTCAAAGACATGCACGTTTCATCCTGATACAACCATCTTAATTTAAGCCAGAATTTCCTCTGAAGTTAGTATGCAGCCCTGAGAGAGAGAGGAGATACAGGAAGCCCCATCCAAGAGAGTGAAAAGCTCCACAGTAGGGTATCTGCGAATGGTGCAGGGATCTCTGACTTTGGCCATGTTATTATTGCCTTTTATGAAGTGTGACTTGTGCTGTGACAGATTAGAAATATGTTGTTGGAAGCTTAAAGAAGCGTAGATACATAAAAGTGCTATGAAAGTGTTTAAAAACATGAGTGACATTTCCTAATTATATGCATTAATTTCTTCTAATTTTTTTGGCAATTGCTTTGTTCTGTGGTTCTTGATAAACAATTGGTTTTATTTAAACTGAAGCTCTCTTTTCCTCAAACCCTCAACCTCCTTGTGAGTTGGATACACAACCCGTCATTTGTGGCCTCACACAGACACTATGGCGATGTTCAGGAATAATGTTACGACACATCCTGCTTGGCGTTAAGTAGAAAAACTAAAGAAGCAGTTGAGGATAAAAAGAGAAAGCTTGTATTCACAGAAGAAAATGATAACGTTATAGCCAGCACTTTTGCTCTTGGAAAGCTGAAAACCTCCCAGACAAAGCAGTTAAAATGCTTAGTTAGGTTTGTATTGTAAGCTCACAACGGGCTGCAGAAAGCACGGGACTGTTTCATCTTTCTCAGCTCAGGACAAAAGCTCAATTGCCCTGAAACCACTGAAGGGGAGCTGAAGTCAAGGCAAACACCCAGCACAGACAACCTGTCAGATCTCATGCTTGGGCCAAAAGTCTGTGCTGGGCTAATTCCCCCAGGTGATGCTGATATTGACAAGAGACAAGAGGACTGTGGGTATTAGCATTAAACCTCCTTATATATAGGCTCCTCAGCTATTAGCATTACACTGGCACGACTATGGGAGAGATCAAATTGCATCTGTTGGGAGAAAACCGTCTGGTTTATACTCTCTTTGTGCCTGCTGGAAGATATGGTGTAGGGCTGCAATACTTGGGTAGCGAATGTTGCCATGCTGTCTTGACTTGCAAGGTCTTCCCATGCAGAGCTCCTTGGAAACGATGTGGTTAACAGTGTGTTTGTTTAAGAGGTAAGGGGGGAGGGAAATTAGTATCAGGTAAAAACGTGTATGTGTGTGTGTATATAAATTCCCAAAGCATTCACAGCCAGCTACTTAATAGTTTTCATTGAATTAATTTTAAAATGAGAACCTTGTTTCCTTTATTTAATAGAACAAAACGACTTCCATATTCTTGCCTGTAACTAGCAGGGTTTATATAGCATTCTGCAAACAAAGTAAGCATTAAAGTCCCTTTTGCCCATCTGTGGAATGAATAATTTTGTGCAAAGTATTTATTATAAGCACACTACACACTTAAACTTTTTACTGTAGTGGTGACAGATCCAGCACAGAACTGGATTGTTAAGTAGCAAGCACGCCATGCTTCTATACTGTATAAAAATTTACCAACCTTCCTAAAGGCTTACGGGTTCAAAGGAAAATATTAACTCACTTGGCTAACTTTTGGGTGCTACTTAAAATTATTCTGGATGTTGGAAGTAGAGCGTAAGAGGTTGGGATGAGTTTCAGTTAGAATTGCACAACTTCATGGAGGTGAATGGAAAGGTTTGGGTCTGGTACGCATGGAGACTGGCCACCTGCCTGCTCCTTGGGAAATTGTACTAGGCAGCAGCTGGGTGCCAGTGGGTTAGATACTAAAATCTCCTTGGGAACCACCTCGGGAAACCTTTAAGATTTCCCTGTTATTTGGCAGAAGTTGGGACTAACCCAGAGGTAACGTGTCACAAGTACCTCCCTCTAACATAGGTGCTTTTAGGATGATTTACAATAGGTTGCTATAATTTATACACACAACAGTCATATTATGCTGTAAGTTGAAGTAGTCCCTTCATTCTTTGAGTTGCACTTTCTTTCACATTCCACTTAGTTGCTCACAGAGTTGCAGTCTTCTCCCCCTCTAGGATTCAGTACATGCTTAACATTCAGCTTTCTTGTCAGATCCCAGAGTTTGGGCTCCCAAAACATCCTTCACATGCGTATATGTGCAGAGAGCCAAATTCAGAGTTGGGGCCTGAGGAGTATGAGGATGTGAGTTAGCCACAGATAAGCGTACGCCAGGCTGGAGGGAGTCTGAGTGGAGATGACATATAGGCCAATGGCTCTTGGAGGTGATGTTACGTCACACTGCCATAGGTTTCCTGTAGCCTTGCTTATACTCACCTCTGGATTTGGCCCACTGACTCTGACGTGATCTCTGCAGAATGTCTTGGATGTGGCAGTACAGGCAGCTGTTTTAGTTTGTCTCTCATTGTACTGGTATTACTGATTGGAGAGAAAAAAGAGCCAAGTTTAAGTTAAAGGTATTTAAAAATATATTTCCAATGTTTTCTGGCAGCCAAAGCACCAGACTCCTTTCTGTTTATCCCTTCCAATCTGCTGCCCTCATCATTTGGAATGAGCTGCCTGCCGTACCTTTACATCAAGTTGCAGGGCCAGTCCTGCCTCCATCAAAACTTCTCCTTCATTTAATTGAACATCCCAGGAATGAGCATTCAGGGATGAGCATCTCAGCTGATCCCTGAATATTTGTCTTTCTCCATCTATCTGGTCCCATTTACAAGTGCTGTTTTCTGTTTGGTTATTTGAATCATATCTGCAATCAGTGGTAGGGAATTCATGCCACAACCCCATCACATATCACGTCCTTCATTGTCTTGAAAGGTCTGCTGCACGTTCGGTGTATATTCTGCCCTCTGAAGTGAGGTTGTTTGTCACTGATGTTTCATCTGGGAGGAGAATGTCTCTCATTTCTGTGCTGATATGTTCTGACTTTGATGCTAGAGAATGTATTCTAGTTTTGTTATGGTTGGGTTACATCTGCTGTGTAGAATGGCACCTGAAGTGGGCTTAGCAGTGAAGAATGTGTCCCTCCACTTTTCTAGCTATAGCACCAGCTTTAAGGCTGGCGGTGGGCTGGCCTTGCAGCTATTCTGGAAAGAAACCTTCCAGACATATAGCTTGTGGAGCAACTCTCAGAATAAACATTTAATTCCTTTTTGCATCCTTGAAATACAGCTGAAGATCAGAGGGGTATGCATGTATGATAGAGGATAGATAATGTCCTTTATACACAACTGCATTCTCTTATAGGTTGTTTTTTCCCTCCAGCTTGCTGTGTTCTTTTTTAAGCTTTGCTTCATGTAGTGTTCCTCTGTCATCATTGTGTATATATAATGCTGCTTTCAGGGGACATTTGCTCTTGTCCTTGCCCAAATCCCACATGGACCTGTAAGAAAGGTACAAAGCCAGAGCAGTGTTTGAGTTCTTGTATTCCCTTTCTGGATCAGAAGGGTGAAGGAGAAGACATTCCTAAATGCAGGTCTCTGGATTAGGTCTGTTGCTCCTAATTCTTTGACGCTGCATAGGTGCTGGCTGAGCTAATGCAGCATATGGCAACTACTTCCCCAGCACATGCAATTTGTCAGATCCTTGAAATCTCGTAATCACTCTTGGAGAAAGGTTGGAAATTAACAGCTCTTTTGCTACACCATTCCCAAAGTGTCCTCGGAGTTACACCCTGCAAGGTTAGAAGCATGGACAAATATAGGGAGGGAGGAGCAGTGGGAATGTTTTATGTTATTTTGAGTTTGTGAAAATGTCTTTGGTGTGCAGTTGAAGTTTATTGTTGTAACCATGAACAATAAACGTAATAACTGAGAATACATCAAACTATTTCAGGATGTTACAAAGTGACAAAAACTAAAATTATTTGTCCTGTAAAAGCCCATTTTTTTTTCTGTTGGATAATGACCTAAACACTGTTCATTACCGAGCAGTCATTTTGCACATCTGTTCTGATGTTACTGTCCAGGTTTGTTTGCTATTATTCTTTGATGGGAATGCCTAAATTATTTACAGTTCATAGCAAGAGCTGTTTAGTTGGGTCAGTTGTTTTCTTCGTGCATGTAAGACATTCAGGGGTTCATTTGATATGCAGATGGGGGCAATCTGATGATAAATACTGTAGAAATGGTGAATGTGATTTTTTACTTCTGTTGAGTCTTGCACCTGATCCAATGTTAACTAGAGTTTTAAATTTATAATGCTTGTGTCAAGGAGAAACTTGAAAATAAATCATGTTTTATAGTCTCGATTATGTGGTGTCTGTTCCAGCTGATACTTTATTTCTTCAGTTCTTTGATTCTTTCCATATGAAGGCAACAAATACTTCCATCAGGTTGATATGGCTGTTTCTTTTCTTAGAAGTTGGATACCTTCAAAATGGTTTGAGCAACTACATCTCTAAAATTTGCATAAATAAATCAATGTACTGTGGCTTTTGTGTCTCTTTATTATTTGATGATTAAACGTATTGCAATTTACTAATGAAGAGATGTATTTTGAAGAGCAAAGGTCAGGGCCAGATTTGAAGACTTCCATTGCCTGAAATGTCTAAAGTAATTTTAATCAGGGAATTTACTTACCATCATCAAAGCACTTTTCCTTTCATGATTTGAAAAAGTCTTACTGCTGATGTTTATAATTATGGAACACCACCATCAAACCCTTTGCTCATCAAACTTCATTACAATGATTTATTTGACATGCAGTAATACTTGTAATGCAGAACAGAAACAGAGCTATTGATTTACCAGCAAATTCATTAAAATTGTGTAAGTATTATTGCCAATAGATACACAAGGAACATAAATTATTTTATTCTGGTTTTTGAGTTACAGAGGGTCTGGCAAGGAGTTCCATATAAAGCAGTGTGGAAAGCTAACATTTCTGTACATTAGCAGATACTGCTGGCATAGCTTTTTATATTTCAGGAGCTTGTACTGGTGCATTTTGCTTAAGTAAGTATTTTGGTTGGTGCAGTCCTGTCTTGCAAGTAGACTTATTTTATGACCTGTAATGAAGTCAAGAATATGGTGAGTGACATATCAAGACTGTTCTTTAGATACTAAATAGATTACATAATGGAAGGAAAAATCTTTTGCATTTTTTCGTATCACAAGTTTTGGGTTGATCCAGAAGCTACCGTGCATTTGGGACATTTTGCTGCTATAAAGAACTCATTAAACTTGTTTTTATTTATATTAAAATGATTCCAGAAGTGCAGGGCAGGACATTTGCTTGTGTTGATCTCCAGACTGTTCTTTGGTTTGTATTTCTTGTTAATAACTTTCATGTCGTTGTTATTAAGTGCTGAGTTGGTGCTGTGCAGGATGAAAAGCACCATCCTGTTACACTGGTGATGGAAATATCTGGAGAAATGTGAAGACTGAGTTGAGCTCCAGAGTGAGTTTGTCTCTGTGGGACTTCTCCAGCAAAGGCCAAATGTTTGAAGGGACTCCTGGTACATTTAAACTGCACTGAGTTTAAGGGCACATTTTGTTCTTTTTGTGTTTTACTGTTTTCCCTAGATTTTTTTTTACTTTGCCATTTTCTGTAGGCAGCTCCATTTTGTGCTTATCATGGCTCTGCCAGGTGCCACACTAAACAGTATACTTCCTTCCACAGTACAGAGCATCTACTCCCCTGTTGTTTGGTTTCCTTGCCTAGCCTCAGGCAGATTTGTTTTTTTTAATTACAAAGTTAATTTTTTTCTTTGGACACAATTCAAACAGCTAACAGTAATGCTCATATATCCCCTAATGCCTATGACAGGTTTTCCATGTAAACAAAAATTGCATCTGTCCTTAGAGACTAACTTCTATGAGTATATATCATGAAACATTGGCTATTTTTATGAGGTATGTAAATGAAAATGGAAAATACTGAGAGGCTGTCCTGGAATGTGAAGAGCTTATATTTCTGTCTGAACTTGGGTAAGCAAACCTATCCTTGCCTTTAAAAATGGTTGATTTATTTGTTTCAGGGCTTCATGTTTGGTCGATTGATAGTATATGACCCTTCATCTCAGTCTGTATCTAACTAAGACTCTAGTGAAATCAGAGGACTTGAGCAGTCAGGAGTCACTTGAGACTGTGTGACAAACAGTTAGAAAGTGTAAGTTGAATTACTCGGTCCTAAAATTGAGTGTTTCTGCAAAAGGAACTGAAGTCAATTTGTGGGAAATGAATTAGGAATTCCCAAACTGGTTTTGTTCCCCCTCCCTCTTTTTTTTTTTCCAAAATTCAAATCTGGTTTTCCCAGGAATTTGAAAACAAATATGAATGGATCCTTTCTCCTTTCCTTCCTCCCCTCTCTGGGCTGATAGGGCATCTGTGATACCAAGTTAAGTGTCCTGTGGGAAAAGGAAGACCGTCGCACATTTCAAGGCCAAGACAAAGTCTGCAGGAATCAGGGATCACAGAGAGCTTATTCTAACTGTATGGATGTGGCATATATTTGTCACTATTAGAGATGGACCTGAGTCTCCAGCTGATGTGATTTGTGGGATGGATATGAAACCTCATGGTTCTGCATATAACCTTTAAGCAAAAGAGCTAGGAAGAAACTTTCCTTATGAAAAAATTATTTCCTCATTTATAGTTTCAGGTTTCCACGGTTAAGGAGCATTTCATGCCTCACCAGAAGTGGGATAGGCCAATCCTTCCCAGAACAGTCACTGTAGCTATTTCCATTCATTGTCCAGGCTGTGTCTGAATGCCTAAACACCGTAACATGTGAAGCAGAGGCAAAGCAAGGCAGCATAACTGTTTATTTCCCTTTCCTCAATTGTGTGAAGCAGCTACATGATTTTTTCATCTGACAACTGTTAAGCATTTAAGTGCAATATTCTGAGAGGTGCATCTTTGCCAAACATCATGTGTCCTCTAAAGAAGCAAATGGGAATCTTCTCCCATTAGTCTCTCACTGCTCCTGTAGAGCAAGGTATATCAGGAAACATGTTTCATGCAGTCTCCTTTCCCACCCCATGCTTGGATGCTGAAAAATTATTGAAACAATTTTATGAAAACCAGAAGGACTAGGTGGATCCATTGGATAGACGCTAATGGATGGACAAGATAATGTCTGCTTTTGGGTTGAAAGCACTCTTTAGTCCTTATCAAGGATGTAATAGATCAAATCCTGCCCCCTTCAGCTACACAGTGTTTGCCTAAACATACACTGTTAGGCCCTCATTTGTGTAAATCACTTGCAGTGGAATTTGACTGTGCTGTGCATGTGTGTCTGTAAATGGAGGACAAGTTAGGCATCAGCAGCAATCATGGGGGTCTGTATTCTGATCAACTGGCAGGATTCACAGAACCATCCTGGGCAGGTCAGGCAGTCATTTACACAGAATGGCATGAGAATGACTGGACAGACAGTATTTCCCTCCTAAGATTTTTTTCTAAACTCTACATGTTTTCCAAGAATGTGGTGTTATTGCTCCTGAGGTGCATAAATGTCTCTGATTCTACTAGGAGACAGATTACTATTGTGTTGATGTTTCATCTCTTTTAAAAGAGCCCATGGATAGGAGCAGAAGCATTCATGGGGGCACTGGGCCTCAGGGCTTTAGTATCAGGATAAATGACTAGAGAGTAACAAATCACTATGTGTCAGTTGCTCAGTTGTGAGTGACCATATGCGCACTCTTACGCTGCAGCACCTCCTTGTCAATGAAAGGTATTTCAGCTCTCTTTTCCTAGAGGAAAGCTACCTTGAATTGTGTTACACTTACTTAAGGAAAGTGCCTATACAAGACAGTATGAAGTAACTTGCCACCTTGCAGAAATTTATCTGTGCGGCAGAATTCCAGATCTCTGAGTTTCTCAGTTTTCTTTTACTTTAAATATACCATTTTTTTCCAGTTCACAAAGAAATCAAAACCAATTTAATCTTCTTCATCTGTTTCTGACTTCAGAATGTCTTGGTATCTCCCTTTTACTTTCCTTGGAAGTTCAAAAGCGCTCTTACTGCTCCATTGAAGAAATACGCTTCCTTAGAGGATTTCTGGTACAATAACCAGAACACAGCATTCCCCTCAGCAAAATCACCCTTCTTTTTCTTCCCTGAGTGCTCAAAAAGAAGGAGAAAAAATTAGCAAGTCTCCCTTAGGTTTGGGCTTTATTGACTTCAGTGGCTAATTTCCTTACGGTTGTTCTCCAGAAGAATGTAGGACCTGAAACTCAGTGCTGATCCCAGAATCACCCAAGTCCTCCAAACTGGATGAAGTGGAAGGAAAGGAACTGAGGTGGGAAGGGGGTGTCCTCTTTTTAAAGCAAGTATTTTCTATCAGCTGTTTTTGTTCCATGAGCACTACCAAATCAATCCAATGGAGTTGTCTGGAAAAAGATTTTTTTTCCATCAACCATAATGTCAGCAGTTTTGAAGATCTATACTATACTCTATACTCAGTCCTGGTCAAAGACTATGTTTGAGTGAGGCTGAGATCATAGAATCACAGAATCATTTAGGTTGAAAAAGACCTTTAAGATCATTGAGTCCAACCATAAACCTACCACTGCCAAGTCCACCACTAAATCATGTCCCCAAGTGCCACATCTACATGTCTTTTAAATACCTCCATGCATAACCCTTTCAGTGAAGAAACTTTTCCTAATATCCAATCTAAACCTCCCGTGGTGCAATATGAAGCTGTTTCATAGAATCATAGAATGTTTTGGGTTGGAAGGGACCCCTAGAGGTCATCTAGTCCAACCCCCCTGCAGGAGCAGGGACACCGCTAACTAGATCAGGTTGCTCAGAGCCCCGTCCAACCTGGTCTTGAATGTTTCCAGGGATGGGGCCTCCACCACCTCTCTGGACAACCTGTTCCAGTGTTTCACCACCCTCATTGTAAAGAATTTCTTCCTTATATCTAGTCTAAACCTACCCTGGTTTAGTTTAAAACCATTACCCCTTGTCCTGTCACAGCTGGCCCTACTAAAAAGATTTTCCCCATCTTTCCTATAGGCCCCCTTTAGGTACTGAAAGGCCGCAATCAGGTCTCCCCGCAGCCTTCTCTTCTCCAGGCTGAACAAGCCCAACTCCCTCAGCCTGTCCTCATAGGAGAGGTGCTCCAGCCCTCGGATCATTTTTGTGGCCCTCCTCTGGACCCGCTCCAACACTTCCATGTCCTTCTTGTGCTGAGGGCTCCAGAGCTGGACGCAGTACTCCAGGTGCGGCCTCACCAGAGCAGAGAGAGGGGCAGAATCACCTCCCTCGACCTGCTGGCCACGCTTCCTCTCATCCTATCACTTCATACTTGCTTGGCTTTCTTCTAATCTAGAATCTAGAACGGTAAATGATTGATGGGAGGTTTGCTATTAGAGGCCCTGGCCTGGGTCTCTAATTCTTAGTCTCTGAACAGTCATGGGGCAGAATGTGTCCTGCAGCCATTTCTTCTTCCTATGAAGGTCTGCTAGCGGCAGTCATTTTGATGGGCATGGAGACTAGAGACATACTGTATTCCCAAGCCAGGCCGGAGGGAGGGATGTGCTAGTTTGCCTCCCTGGTGATGACAGGCCTCAAGGCCTTGCAAGTAAGAGGGCTGGGTGGGAGGGCTGGGATGACCCAACAGGGAGAAAGCTGGGGAAAGGGAGGGAGAAAGTGGTGACAGGGACTCCAGGGCTCCTCTTCTTTCCCTTCCTTTTGTCCTTTCCTATTGTTTTTCCCTGTGGATGCAGCCATGAAAATGTGACTAGGCCACAACTTAAGGTGAATGGGAAATGACTGAAATCTGACACTACAAGAAAATGTGTTAAATTATTATCTTAAGCTTGTCTTTCACATAGGGCCAGATCTCAGATTTGATTGAGCCTTGGGGCTAACTGCACTGTGCCCCATTTCTGGCTGCTCCTTGGCCTAAGCTATTATTTTGCCGCCATCAAACCCCTCATTCCCAGAAATAATTTCTCACTCTTTCTATCCTCTGAGCACTAAATCCTACTTATTTGTCCCAGAAAACCTCACTGAAATGTGTTCTGGCAAGGCTCTGACTACCTGCCCTTTCACTAATTGGTAATCTGTTGGGGAATGGTCCTTGCAGCACACAAGGCAGTGCAGTCTGAGCTAATTTGCCAAAAATGAAGACAGATTGTGAAAGGTATAGAAACCTACTCTAAAGAGCTTACTTTCTCCCTTTCTTCTGCCTTTGCATCAGTTTATTTGTGATAGGAGGCATGTCCATGGGGGACACTTGCATTGCTTCCCTGAGATGCTTCTGAAGATCCCTTATGTTGGCTTTAAAATGTGCCGTCAAGGTTCCTCCTGTCTGGAAGTGACAGCAGAAGCTTAGGAGGTTCAGATTTCAGGCTTAGCTCCAGTGAGTGTGTGTGTGTGTGTGTGTGTGTGTATATATATATATATGTAATTGAGTATCCACAGATATATACACACACATATATGTAATTGAGTGTGTATATATATATATATATATATATATATATATGCACAATTCTGGAGCCTGTTTGAATTATTCAT
>NW_009260594.1:1442879-1444527 GCF_000687185.1 Egretta garzetta | reverse complement strand
ATATATATATATATGCACAACTCTGGAGCCTGTTTGAATTATTAAGACTTCTTCCTGACAAAGATTGTGCAATCCCCTATGTGCTCTCTGGCTATATTTTTAAGATGGTTTTTGTGGAGGCTTTATGTTAGGTCTTGCCAAGCAAATAAATAAAGCATTGAAATGGGGCTAGTCAGACAGCAACACTTTGACAGTAACTTCTCTATATAGGTTGACTATATGGTCCTGTAGAACTCGGGTGTCTCTGAACCTTTAATATATATTTATTTTATTAGTATCCCTATGAGATACAGAAGTGCTGTTACTCCCATTTTACCAGAAAGGCATAAAATGCAGGCTGAATTCAGTGACTTGCCTGAGGGCCATCCAAAATGCGAATTATCAGCTCCAACACGTCAGTCTTTGCTCTAATCCAAGGACCATCCTTCCTTCCAGGCCTTCAAGTTGACATAGGTAACACAGTCTTTGAAAATAAATCATAAACTGTTGGTGGAAAACCTAAAAGTGCCCTAACCTTACCCTAATGAAGGTGTCCTAAGAAAACAACAATAAAAAACATCAGCTGTGATGGAAGTGTTGAGCTTGATAGAGAGGCCTGAAAGATTCAGAGAGTAAAGGGTCATTACGAAAGAACAGTAAAACATATGGAACATGTGGAAGATTAGTTCCATTAAACCCTGAAAGCATATTGGTTCTATCAATCAGTTTTGTTAGCTGGCCACACAAATGTTTTCTGCATCGATGTGATCCAGTAAAACTTAGGGGAATTTTTAAGTTTTATTTCATATTGCTGGAATTTGTCTAATCTGGAGTTACATTTACAGAAGTTACATAGCTGGACAGTTACGTTTACAGAATCTGAAGTTTGGAAAATCTTTGTTGTTTCTTGGTTTGCCTGTTCTGTGGCATGTAATCCACCAATCATAGAATCATAGAATCGCTTTGGTTGGAAAAGACCTTTAAGATCATCGAGTCCAACTGTTAACCTAACCCTGCCATCCCACCACTAAACCATATCCCTAAGCACCTCATCTATCCTTTTAAATACCTCCAAGGATGGGGACTCTACCACCTCCCTGGGCAGCCCATTCCAGAGCCTGACAACCCTTTCAGTGAAGAAGTTTTTCCTAATATCTAACCTAAACCTGCCCTGGCGCAGCTTCAAACCATTCCCCCTTGTCCTATTATCTGTTACCAGAGAGAAGAGGCCGACCCCCTCCTCACTACAGCCTCCTTTCAGGTAGCTGTAGAGGGCGATCAGGTCTCCCCTCAGCCTCCTCTTCTCCAGACTAAACAACCCCAGTTCCCTCAGCCGTTCCTCGTATGACTTGTGCTCCAGACCCCTCACCAGCTTGGTTGCTCTCCTCTGGACATGCTCCAGCAATGCAACATCCTTCTTGTAGTGAGGGGCCCAAAACTGAACACAGTATTCGAGGTGACACAGTATTATATTAATGAGCATGACAGATTTCTTATAGATTATTTTAAACTTAACAGCATACAGATTTATAACACAACACAACACTAACAATCGTTTTGACACGTGCATGAAAAGGGAATAAATACTCCATAAAACAGAAAATGCGACTTCTTTTCTTTTAGTATGGACAGTAGTTTTGCTCATTCTGGGGTTGACTGCTGCAACGAC